>NC_056744.1:1171048488-1171348488 GCF_019279795.1 Protopterus annectens | reverse complement strand
CGACCATTGTATAAGCAATATTAACCATATTTAGCTTGCTGCAGTTAATATAATATTTAATTAGAAAATCAGTTAATGGACCCTTTCTGATAGTTTTATTCTTTTTAAGATGAAAAGAGATGCTTATATAAAGGACGAGCAATGCTCTCTGTTCTTAATAATCTAGTCATTGTTCAGTAATTGTCATTGTTCAGATCTGTAATCTGAGAGGATGTTTCACATCTGTAACATCATCAATGCAGCACTGATAGGAAGAGGAAACTTTCAGAATCAAATGGAATAGGTTCATAGGTAAGTACTAGGTAATCAGTTGATAGACCATTCCTAGACTAGCCAAAATCCCAATTCAAAAGTTCCATATAGCCTCAGGGAGGGCAAGACAAGACAGATTGAGGAGAATTTGAGTCTGCCCATCCAGTTATTTAGGTTTACCTTGAACGTGGCAAGTGTGCCACTCTACTTCACATATAGTAGAAGTTTGTTCCAGATGTGAGGGATTCATCAGGCTATGAATTTATCATGCCAGCATGTCTTGTTTATCTGCTGATGAAGGTTTATTTCTTTTAACTGAGTATTTGAGGTGCAATTAGTTTTTCAAAGGAATAGGAAGTCAAAAATGGTTGGATCTTTTATGGTTCGAAAGGCTAGACACAGACCTCCAGAGGACTGTGTAAGAGACTGAGTTCAGAGAAAGGAATGACAGTCTCTCCAGATAGCTAGGCTTTATGAGGCTACTGATCCTTTTTGTTATGAATCTCTGAGGTCTCTCAAGTCATGTGATACGTTTAGACAAATACATGCCAAAAGGTGCATTATATTCAATAATGGGTCTGATAAGATGTGAGTAAAGGGGAATTAAGACTGCAATCTCACAGTTAGTATATATAATTTGCAGGGGGTATGGGGATGCAGGGGGTCTTGCTGCCCTGCAAAAACATAAAAAAAGTAGTCATACCTCTAAATTATTTATACCAAGTCTGAGATCCCACTACAGCAAATAAAAGTGTAGGTTTTCCGATCTTGATTGTACCGCGATCTGCGTTTAAAATATATAACTAGTTCTATGTTCTAATTTCCGATGTTGTGAATTCTCATTCTATTGAACTTTCAAAATTCTTGTCTTGATCATGTAAATTTCAGTGATGTAGTAATTTGATAGAGTAACATCCCATAGAACATATTTAGACTCTTGACTCCAGCTAGTCTGATTCATAAAAGGCAGATCATACTAGCTGACTCTAAGTGATTTCTTTGAAATTACCAAAGCCGTGGATGAAGGTCAGACTCTCTATACAGCTTTCCTAAACCTGACCAAGTCTTTTGAAAAAATCCTCCATGCAAGTATTACCATCTCAACATAAACCCGTATGCACTCCACTGGATAGCAAATGGACTCACTGGTAGAACTCTTTTTGTAGAGGTATAGGGTACTTCCACACTGATCAGATAAATGTCACAACTTGCAATGTCCTACAAGGCCCTGTCCTAGGTCCCTTCCTCTTTGCCATCTATTTATGTGATGTAAAGGCAGATGTCAAAGGTCTCTGGCTAATTAAATTGCTAATGACTACAAACTGGCTGCAGTTGTTATATCCCATTCTGAAACTCAGATTCTCTGGCAAGGGGCAGATCAGATCAAGGCTCTGTCTGTTTAACATAAACTTAACTTTAACACCAAGGAATGCAGTATAGTTAACTGTCAAGGAATCCAGCATACTCACCTCATATTACATAAACAACACTCCACTCAAAACTGGCACAGTCATAGGTTCACAGGTTCATAGGTAGGTACTAGGCTATCGGCCCAAAGGCCTACATAAGCCTAGCCAGCAAGGTTCCGTAGCTTATGCCACCCAAGAAAGTTATTTTCCTGTGCCACTGTCGATCAGAGACACAGAAGTGATCATCAAAGATATTGATACTAATAATGAGCTCTATTTAAGCCACCATGTCTCAATCATGGTTTAAAATCATTCTGTCTTGTACAACTTACCTTTCAAGGCATTTCCTCTGTGTCACTCCTAATCAGACCTATCATTCAATACAATACTTTGTTGAGCATGTATGTCTCTAAGTAATTAGGCTAACTGAACGACTTCAGAGGTTACACACCAAGAAAATCTTAGGATTAGGCAATCTAAGTTGTCTTAAAAGACTAAAAACCCTCTCTCTGTCACCCAATTTCATATATGCTTCTTTGTGGAGATCTCTGTTTAGTTTTTTTTGTGCCATGAACAACCTGCACTTGGTCTCCTTCACCTCCACAGAATAATCAGTTTAACAAACAACCAGTCTAAAGACGTAAGCCTTCACTGCTGTAGGCATGTAAGATCATTCAGAACACTTAAAGCTATTGAATGAATTCTTTACTACCATCTTATTTCATTTTGCAGTTACCTACTTTACCCAGTTCAGGGTCATGGTAAGCTGGATCCTATCCTACAACATAGTGTTTGTAAGACAGAGAAGCTCACCTCAGATAAGACAGCAGTCTTCCACAGAATACAAAGATTCACACAACTGCACACATATATACTCACACTAACTTATACATACATATACTAGGCACCCCTATATGCAGTTTGGAGGGTTGGCTGTTCACCTACCACATGTCTTTGGGCTACAGGAAGAAGCCAGAGTATCTGGCCAGACCTGTCATGGATGCAGGGAGGACATGTAAATTCTGGTACAAAAGGTACTCTATCCAAGAACTAAATTGGAAAACAAAGAGCTGTAAGGCAGGAGCATTACCCCCTACAGCACTATGCTGCCCTCAGTACCTTTTTAATTAGTTCAGATTTCTATGATAATGATGTACATGCACAAACTGATAAAACGTTCCAGATTACACAAGCCTTTCAAACGAAAGATCAATAAATTATGTGAATAATACCATCTAAGTCTCAGCCTTTCCAGTCTCAGTGTACTTTAGCTATATCTCCTTTCCTCTATCGTTTTTTTTAAATCATTTTCTTTCCTTGTGCTTGTTGACCATTAAGCCCTCTCTGTGAAAGAGTGCATTTATTCTCCATCACTGGGATGAGAGTTGGTTATCTTATGATCATCATCTGTGTAGCCACGATGAATTTTCAATTTTCTGACTTAACCCCATCTCCTATCAGATGATGAGTGTAATCTCAGAAGTGAAGCTGTGCTATGTATTCCCCTGTGAGTATGCCAATTCCCACATTTGAATATTGAAGGCTACCGTGCAGTTTGACCTAATCAGCATATGTTCTTGGGTCATATGCTACATGTAATGCAGCTCCCTCTGTCCTCAAATGGACTGCCTTTCTCTAGTAGGTGCCAGCACTGCAACAGGCTGTGCCTCCTCTCCCCTCCGAGAATGCATGAGCCAGCAGCTGCCCATCCCTCCACTTTCCATCATTGCCTCCTTCGGTGCCCATGTTGCGTTTTGATGCTGGACAGTCTGAATTACACTCTGGGCTTTATCAATGTGTGTCATGTAACATACTTGCACGGAGTTTCTCTCTTAGCTAGTCTTCTTCTGCATGCCTTAGAGGTCCTGCCTACCTCCATTCATGCATGCTTGGCTGTTTTCTCCTAGGACAGATAAGAAAGAATTTTGAACTATAACATATATCCCAAATATTAAAGGATTTGGTGATGGATTTTATCATGGATTCTGAATGTAAATGTGAGTACGTGTCGATACTATCTGAATTGGCCCTATTAACCTACACATAGTTATGTTGCTACTTTATCTCCCAGCTAACCTTGGGAGGCACAGTAGCACAGTGGATAATGTTGTCACCTCCCAGCTAGAAGTTCCCCAGTTTGATTCTTGGCTGGGGTGCCTTCTGTGCAGAGTCTGCATATCCTCCCTGTGTTCGTGTGGGTTTCCTCTGGGTGGTCTGGTTTCCTTCCACATTCCAAAGACATGTAATAGGTGGACTAGACACTCTAAATTGGCCATAGGTGTGAGTATGTGTGTGAGTGTATAGTATGGAAGAAGTACCATGGCTGGGCTAGCCATCCGATAGTGTAAAGCTTGGCTCTAGATGATTGTTACTGTTGAAATGACACCCCAATCCCATGGACAAAAATGGGAAAAAAGTGTTACGGATGGATGATTGGATATAACAACATGCAACACATCCTCTCTTCCTGGGTTATATCTTCATCCAAATAGTTGAGTGCACTCTAAAACTGAAGTACTTTACCAAAAAAGAAAAAAAATTGCTCTGCTCTATACCTCTCAATTGCTATGATTTAGGTATAGCATCATGAGTTTTGACCTTAGATTTTGCTGTGTTCTTCATAAATTGGCCATCTTTTTTTTTATTTTCCTCATAATGATAGACATGTTTAAGGATGTAGACATCATTAAATATCTGAAATAGGGCTGTACGTAAATTTATTAATGGTGACTATATGAAGCCTAGTATCTGAAGACCTTCTATTCTAAAAAGTAAAAAATAAAATCACCCAGTTTAGGCCATCTGCTATGATTTTTAAAGGCCAGCACTATGATTTTTAATGTTCAGAGGTTGAGAGGTATGCTCATTTCTCATTTGCACCATAACTGGTTTGCATCCCCTCTTACTTCAGTAAGCATTGCTAAGCCAAAATGTTTCCCTCATTGTAGGTGATATGTGATACTAATGTACTCAGGTCTTCTGTAGCTTCAAGCAATCTGAGGCACACAATGCAGTTTAAACAGATAAAAGAGGGGAAGTGAGGTAGAAGTCCCTACTACACTCAAGAATCTATCAAAACCAAAGTTAATGGCAACAGTTCACACGTTCACAGGTAGTTTAACAACTGCCTCTGTCACAGGTTTGTTTATGGTCATAAGTGGAAACAAGCCCTACATCACAATTTGCACCTCCTTGCACAGACCTAATATTTCAGCAGTCTCAGTTTCAATTCTCATTTGGTCTTGACATGACAAAGTACCATTTATCCATGTGGAAAATAGCACATCCTAGAAATGATGTTGGCAGTAATGCTGTCAAAAGAATAACACATTTTAGCTGGTATTAATAATATAATATTAGCATACTTGATATAGAATTATTAGTAATTTAAGGGTTCAAAAACAGTACATTCTTACTGGTTCTAGTATGTTGATCTGATTTAACTTCTGAGGTAAAAGCAGTATATTTATGAACTTATGACCATCAAGTCCTCAAAGGAACATGGCACTCAGCTGTACCTCAAGTCTTCATACACAGCCTAGAAATAATTCTGTAGAACATTAACATACTCAAGAATTTACTTTATTACAAAGTTCACCCACATTAATCCAGTTCAGATACAACTTATTTATTGTAGGGTGCTGTTTATTAGGTGGGCTGGTAGCAGAGTGACTACAAAATACAGAGAAATAGGATCAACCTCCAATTATAACCAACTTATTTTGTGTTGCAAACAAGGATGTCAAGAAAGTCACTTTAAGAGCAAGCTAGAGAAGTATCTTGGTGGTCATATTGAGAAAAGTTAATGAAAGTTATGACTGGTGAGACCTGATCATAATTGTTGGTAGTGAATGGAATTTCATCTGCTCAATGTACTACAGCTTACAGGAAAAATGTAGGAGTGTGTAGTGCTTTACTTACTTTCAAACCTTTTAAGTTGCCAGAGTCCATTTGAAGATCAAATGGGTTTAAAAGCTGTTAGATGCATTTTCTGCCATAATTACTGCAGGTTGCAGAGCAAAGTACCTAACAGCTTTCAAAGCTGTTTTCCTTCTGCTTTTGATCTATAGTGTGCATCACTGTCTGCTGTTAATTCCTAATGTGAGACCTGATCTCAACAGTACTTAGGGGAGTACCTTTTTGCTGACAGAGTGGTACTTAACAAGCATGTCTTTTTCTGTTTTTGGAGTGTAATTATGATGTTACATGCACTATAACTCTTTTCCTGTCACCACTATAAGTGTGCTGTGTATAACAATACAGAATGTATACATACTAAAGCATTAGGGTTTTAGGTTCATAGGTATATACTGTGCTAATAACCACTGGGGCCTTTATAAGCCTAGCCAAGTAATGCAATTGTATCTTGCAAGTGTGTTTGCCTTAGAGAATATTTTAAGAGGAATATGTAAGCTAGGGCAAGATTTACAGGCTGCTACTGTCTATTAGAGCTATAGGTGCTAGACCATGTGTGTATATCTGATTTCCTATCAACTGGTAAAGGTTTCTGTTGAGTAGGGTTAGGGAAAGACTCTGCTTCACAAGGATGGAACACCTGTTACAAAAAAGGGAATTCTCTGAGATATATAGCTGTCCCTCCAACACGTCCTATTTACGTCAGAAACTTTAAACCCTTAGATCGAGTAATACTCATGCTGTTCTTTTTGTGGATATGCAAAAGGTCCATCAGAGGGGGATCCAATGATGCCTTGTTTCCTAGGCATAGACCGCATCTTAACAGTCTGCAGAAAAACAAGTACAGAGATAGGGCTTTGAGGCGATCAGCATAGGGACATGCTTTTTATGTCCTGTATTCTTTTTGTGAGATACTTCTGTGGACATTTCGGTTGTCACATTTGCCTGGTCAGGTGCATACCAAAGGGGGTGTTATACTCAATGATGAGCTGATGAGGGCCAAATACAGTGAAACCATGGCTTCCTTGGACCTGGATACCATGCCGTTGCTTATCGGATCAGCAACATAGAATGATTTCCTTACTACCTCAGTCAAAAGCCAGGTTACTATCTACATATGACCCAAATCCCTGACTACTAGTCCTATTATTAGGGATGTGTTATAGATGGGGTCTACTGTAGAACACTGAAATCCCATTTCACTCACTGTCATTTCACTGAGACCAAATCACCTAAATTTCACAAAACTGACAACTCATTTCACTCAATCTCATTTCACCGATAGCGTAGAATGCTAAATTTCAAAAGAATAAAAGGAAACCATAGACAGACACGCACACAACACTAATGACTAACTCTTTCTACAACTTAAAAACTACTTACTTATCCTCTTAACAGAAACTAGACAATATAAAACCAAACTAAGTGGGGGGTTACAGCCCCCACACCCCCCAACATGGGGACTATGCCCCCCACACACCCCTAACTATATATACTAACTCCAGGATTGCACTACAGTAGGGAAAAGGGCATATACCTTTTACTTACCCCACAGTACTCTACAGGCTGCCACTACTGCTGCGAACGCTCAAAACATTCACCATATTACTTTAGATGCTTCCCATACAAATGTAAAGAGACATACCCACATTTAAAAACACTACAACACTGCTTTCTACATGACTATCGGTATTCTGACAGTCAGCACTGTAAGTTACATAAATTCTTTCTATCACAAACAAGTTAAATGTGAATAGAAACCCACATCGAGTCTATAGCTTACAATTCAGTGAAATGAGATTCAGTGAAATAAATTTTCAGTATTTTGAAAATTAAGTGATTTGGTCTCAGTGAAATAAATTTCAGTGAAATGGGATTTCAGTGATCTGAAGTAGACCCGTTATAGATGAAGCAATTTTCTAGGTTAGACTTCCCAAAGGACACTATTATGTATTTCTTGGTATTGAGTTTTAAGCCGTGCTTTTGGCGCAAGTCATTTGTCTGTGTTAGTCCTTCCTGTATGAAGTTAGTGTCTTGGGGGGATTCTGTGACTACTCCAGGTTTGTAATCATCTGCAAACTTGGTCATCCAGAGGCCGTTGACATTGGCCTTGACTTCTGAGAAGGAGATGCCAAAAAAGAGCGCACCAGGTACAAAGCACTGAGGATCTTCAGTAATAACCAGCCTGTTTGTGTAGGCGGTTTCCCATAGCCTAACTTCCTGAGTTCTGAGAGCCAACTTGCTATCCAGTGTGTAACAGGGGGGTCTATGCCTATTTCCATGCTATGTCATGTGTGCTGCATTTGCAAATTAAACTGTACATATCTGTTTTTGTTCTTTTAATTTGTTATTATATAAAACGTGGTAGTACCACATTTGAAATTTACATACTGTGCAGTTATGAAATTTTAATTTAACATGGAACAAAACATTTAGACACAAAAGATATGAAAGTCATGAAAATGGAGTTTGCTTTATTTACTAAACCATTCCTCAGCAACCCATGCAAGCCAGCTGTAGTCAAATTAGAGTACTTGTGACATATAATGTCTTTACATTGAGCTGCATGCTGTAACTAACAACAGTCTTGAGTATGAGTTTGCAGATTTATTAATCCAGCCATCTGTTTTTGACTCTGCCTTGCTCCTGGGAAGAAAGAATCCTGCCTTATGATCAAATATATGTTTACTGTGTATAGGCAGTAATTTGCTGTTTGCACTTCAGTGCCTGGCTTATACAAGCAGTGATTCTCAATAGTTTTGCAAGATATTCAAAAGACAGGAAATAACTTTCTGTTGTGTTTTTTTAAGTAACTGCAAAGGGACTTTCCAGACTGGAAAGCACCTTGTCAGTTTAAAAATAATCTCTTGTAGTTCTCTGCATTTTATTTTCCAGATGAGAGCATTTTGCTTTGGCTGCCCTTAGAAAAGATTTTATGTTAGTTGTGCTTCCCCTTTTTGAAGGTTGTTGAAATCTTGACTTTTTGTTCTGAGTTCAGCAAAAGAATTTGGATGTACATAGAACAATCTTTATGATATGCGGTACTCTAAAAGAATCACATTTTTTTACTTTAAAGTAGTTGTAATAATGTATAATCTGGTTTTATGTATATGTATTCTTTTTTCACTCAGAAGGATACATAAAATTATATTACATTTCCAGGTATATCTTTAGGGGGAAAGGGGTAATAAGTTAAACTGGTGGTAACTAAATGATAGAAAAAGTGTACTCCATAACTGAGGTATTAAATACAGAATATAAGAGCAGCCACAAGGTGCTTTTCTGGCCACAGTAACTGGGTAAAAATACTGTGATGTCATAAAGACAAAGCACTGGGGACTCCTGGTGCCCTTTGTAAATTTCAGAACATTTAGGGCTAATAGTTTCCTTCAATAAACAATATTAGGAGATTGGGTCTCCAGAAAATATCTGAAGAGTTTAATCGTTATATCCATATGACAATACTCAGTTTGTCTATAGTGTTTTGGAAATCTCTCTTTCTCTCTCTCTCTCTCTCTATGTATATATCCATATATGAATGAATACCTTTTTATCGAGTAGTACCTTTGTCAAAGTGTAAGAAAGCCAGTGTAGCTGATCAAAAATCAGCTTGTTGAAATTTACTGGCTTTCACACCTTGAGATTGCAGTACAGTGGGGATCAGGAAATTTGCCCTTTTCCCCACTGAAGTGTGATTTCAGTTAGTATATGTAATTATCAGGGGTTGTGGCAGATGCAATCCCTCACATGAGGGGTGCAGGGGGACGTGCCCCCCCCCCCGCAACAACAGTGGTTTTGTTAAGTTTAGTGGTTTAGATGTTTTCAGTGCTTTATGGATTGATCTTTTGTGATTCAATAGTTTCCTATCGATTTATGTGACAACATTTCAGTATGCCAGCGATTAACGATTCTTCCAAATATATGTGTAATCTACATGTATTTATCTATATGTAAATTTTATATATATATATATATATATATATATATATATATATATATATATATATATATATATATATATATATATATATATATATATATATATATATATATATATATATATATATATATATATATATATATATATATATATATATATATATATATATATATATATATATATATATATATATATATATATACAGAAAGAAAGGCATACAGACAGACACATCTGACCGACTGACACAGTTATATAGCACTTCCATCTCACTATCCTCTATTTGTGCTGGAGTAGTTGGGGAACCAAAGAACATATACCTGTCTTTGGCTACTTTGTCTTTCAAGGCTACTCTATTTTCTATACTTGTTTTAATGTACAGTACAGCAACTGTAGGTCTCCTGAAGTACTAAGAAAACTGCATTTTTATTCATCTTTCAGAGGTAGTCATGATTTTTGGAATCATAATGTGGTCTGATCAGAAATCTGCTGATTGCTTCCAGTACATGCACTGAACAGTACAATGTGAACTTTTATATGTTAAACGAAAAACAAAAAAAAAACACAAAATATGGACTAAGATCTCCGCTTTAATGCCACTAAAAATAAAAATCCTCCCAAAAACTAAGCACTTTTGCGAAGCAAGTTGGCTTAATCAGAGTTAATGAGAATTGAGAAACACAGCTTTAAATATGTAATCCCATTAAATTTTAACCAACTGGCTTAGTTAAAAAATGCCTAGCAACCATACTAATGTATAATGTTGTCGTTCCCTTAATATATTCCCTCTCCTATACATTGTATCAAGTTAAAAACAATGTAAACTCCACAATTCATCCTTAAACGATATTGTATAATAAAATCAACATGTTGATAAGTATTATTGTGTATTTTTACATTCATTTAACAAATAATACATCAAATAAACTTTTTAAATCTCTGTAGTGTGCTCTTGATACAACAAATAGGTTCATAGGTAGGTACTAGGCTATTGACCCTAGGGCCTATATAAGCCTAGCCAAAAAGGTACCCTGGCTTTCGCCACCCAAGAAAATTATTTTCCTGTGCCCCTGTCAAGCAGACCCACAGAAGTGATCCATGGGGTGAATTTCCTATTTCCCATCCAATCATCAAGATTTTTCTTGAAGAGTGCTAATGAGGAGCTTTGTTTGATATAGATAGGTAGTTTGTTCCAGAGTATGGGAAGTCTCTGGGACAGGAATCTATCCCTCCAGCATGTTCTGTTTATTGTGGTGACAAGGTTTAGGTGCCTAAAGCATGTAGCTTGGAGGAACTGGGATTTCTTTAAGTGGAGCATGTCCAACACCTCTGGATTTGACATAGCTTTGCATGTTAGGCAGAGATCGCCTCTGAGTAGGTGATATACGACAGAGTAAAGCTGGAGTTTTTTGAGACGGTCTGCATAGGGCATCTGTTTGAGGCCGGCAATCCCCTTTGTGAGGTATTTCTCGGCCTTTCCAGTTGTAGATGTCTTGTGAGGTACATACCAAAAGGGGTGTTGTACTCTATAAAAGGTCTAATGAGTGACGAGTAGAGGGGAACAATGACCTCTTTTTTCCTGGATGAAAAACCCTTTGTGATGAGGTGTGCCATGTAGAAGGATTTCCTGACTACTGTGGCAATGTGATTATCAAAGGAGAGACTGCTGTCCACCTGTGTCCCAAGGTCTCTTATCACACTTTCAGTGTTAAGTAGCCTACCAGCTATGTGGTAGCTCATGGGTACAGAGTTTTTACCAAAGGGGATGACAATGCATTTTTTGGCATTGAGCTTGAGGCCATGGCTTTGACACCAGGCATCTGTCTCAGTGAGGCCCTTTTGTAGGATGTCCACATCATTAGGAGTTTCGATTATGGCTCCTAGTTTGCAGTCATCTGCGAACTTCATTAGCCAAAGACCTTTTGTGTTAGCCTGTACTTCAGAAAAGTAGATACCAAACAGGAGAGAACCCTGTGGTACTCCACTTGTCACTGGTCTGAAGTCGGATTTGGAGTTCTGCTACTTTCACAATGTAAATATAAATGCAGATCAGTAATAAATTTCCTAAATTATACACACTCTCTGCTATAGAACTGGCATGATAGATATATTGTCGTTTAAGCCAGGGAGACTTGTGGCATTAAGCCTAACCTGCCATCTATATTCTTTGTCCTCCACTCTTAACCTGTCATTACCGCCCCTTTCACTTGAAATAACCTTATCAATCACAAAAACGATGAACTTTTTAAAGTAAGGGCAAACCGTGCTGTGGGTTCAGTTGCCTGCATTTCGTTTCTCGGACTTGAATGAGGAGAGGAATGATAGGCCGGTATTAAAAAAGCAAATCGAGAACTTCTAAGGAGTTTGCAGAAAATATAGGGCACTCCAGCTCAACAATGCATTTCTCAGTAAGTCGTTGGCACTGAACCAACTCCCTAAAGGTTTGAGGTTGTGGAAGCTACCTATGGGCATTGAAAGCAGAAGCACAGCTTACCAGGAATTAATTGATCCGGTTAACAGAATGGGCCTTGAAATGATGGACATAATTACCAAAAACAACTCTTTTCTTTGGAAAAAGAAATTGTTTCAATGAACCAAGACATAATTAATGATCTTTTGTTTGTTGAACAAATCAATAATTATCGTGAAGTGATTAAAAATTTAGATGACTTTGTTAAGAAAAATGTGGAAGTTAAATCTAAAACATTAGCCCGTGATTTTAACAACTATAAAAACAAATGGGCATACCCGGTAGGAGCAACAGTAGGTAATTTAGACCCCCCAACAATAAGTGAAGTTGAACAAGCTCCTTCAGTTAATCAGGAGCTTACTTCTGGCAACCAGAATAACAAAACTAGCAACAACATAATGATGACCATTTTTTAGACCAGCCTCAGCAAGTGAGGAGGTCGGAGTGGCTTATGAATGGGGGGAAGGGGGACACAAGAACTAATACTATGGAGCTTATCAGCAACCCAATATGCAATACAACAGGAGACACCAAGTGGCGATGAACAAGCGATACTAAATTATTCTTGTAACAAATTTGTTAATTCTAGGGATGTTGAAAGTGAGAATGTCGAATTATTTCTTGATGAGGAACAAGAGACATTGAATTTTTCTTGTAATAATTTAGTCGATTTTGAGGACTTTGAAAGTGAGAATGGTGAACTATTTCCTTGTTCAAATGAAAACAATGGGACATTTTGTTGTGACATTTTGAAGAAAGATGACTTTACTATTTATAATTTTAGTGCTTTGACTATTAATGAAACACACCATAAGCTTCTTAACAAAGGCACTACTTTTGTTCCTTCTTTTCATTTAGATTTTGTAGATGTGTTTACAAGTCTTAAGTTGTTTACAAGAAAACTTAACCTTGGTTTATTTTTTAATGACAGGGTTTGAAACAACAATAGAGAGTTTCAGTCTCTCCAAAGGAAAAGTATGTTCATATCACTGAGTTACAATGAGATTACAATATTTGAAAAAATGTGTGCTAGGGAAATGAGAAAGGTGTTATCACAAAATGGTAAAGACAACAAAAATGACAACCTCAGTTTTGAGGAAAGAAAAGCCTTATTAGAATTAGCTGGTAACAAAGAATTAAGGATAATGAAGCCTGATTGGAGGGGGTGTGATCATGGCCCATGTTGATTATGTGTCCAAAATGTAGCAGATGTTAAATGATGACACTACATATCAAAGGACCTCAAAAAATGAGATGAATATAGCTTATAACAGAATTGATTTGTATCTGATAGATGCACTATTTCAGGGAGCGCTGGACGAAAAGGAATTTAAATTCTTGAGTGTAGATCATCCAATAATTCCGGTCATCTTTGGGATCCCCAAGATCCACAAAAATGTTAATAATCCTCTACATAGACCGATAGTTGCAGCAAGGGGCTCTAAAACCAAGCCCTTAGCATCATTTGTGGACTTGGGGATACAACAGATAGTGAAAGATATAGAACACATATTAAGAGATTCATGGCACTGTTTAGAACATTTGAACACCATAAAAGACCTGGGGGAGTTTACTTTTTTGACCATTGATGTGGAGAATTTATTCACAATTATTCCACACAGGGAAGGTCTGACATACTTCAGTGAAAGTCTTTATAGAAGCAAAAAGTTAAACATGGCAAAAATCAACACCCTGGTAGATCTTATGGAAATTGTACTGAAGAACAACTACCTCAGTTTTGAGGATGAATTGTTTAACCAGATTTCAGAAGTTGCCATGGGGGTAAAATGTGCCCCAGGGTTTGCTAACCTTGTGCTTCTCCACTTAGTGGAATAATTTATCTTCCATTCTATTTTTAAAGAAAAAATCAGTTTATACAATCGATTTTTGGACGGCATTTTAATCTTATGGAAATGCAATGAAGATGAGGCCAAATTGTTCGTTGATTATTTGAACCACACTACCCCCTTCTTTAAATTTACCAGCCATTGAGATCCTAAACATGTTTGAATTCTTGGATATTCAACTAGTCAAAACTGAGGGAGGGTTGCAAAGTAACATCCACAGGAAAGAAACGTACTGCAATTCCCTATTACATTATAACAGCTGCCACCCATTTCAACAAAGAAAAAGGGTTATAAAGGGTCAAATGGTGTGATTGTCACGCTTGGTAAGTGCCAACAATATATATCAATAATATATACAACTGTATACCTTGATAGGGATGTTTCTTGAAAGAGGTTACCCCTTGAAATTGCTATTGAAGGTGCGCCAGGAGGTGTTAAACAATAGGAACACTTCTTTTACACCTATATTGTGGGGAAGGGGTTGCATTATGCAAAACAAAACACAGTCTGAAAATAAGGAAGCATTTATATTGAAATATAACCACCAGGCATCCCTGTTGGTTGAAGTGATCAATAAATCCTGAAACACAAGTCTTAATGAGGAGATCAAAAACAAGGTGGATGCAGCACCCGGGGTGATTTTCAGTAGGGGTAGGAATATTAAAAACATACTCGATAGACCCAAGGTCAGGAAACATTAATGATGGCCCCTACGTTTCTGTACAAGGGTATGAGAGGGCCATACCATGCCCAGGAAGATGCAGCTGTACTACACCCATGGTGGTATATATTGCAACCTGCACAAGCTGCCAAGGTTTTTATGTGGGCAAACAGTTCACAGGCTTAAAGATAGGATATCTGAACATCTAAGAGCCATCAAAATAAAGAACGAACACAATACCCTGTTCACCCACAGCATGGTTTGCCCTAACTTTAAGAAGTTCATCTTTTTTTCTGATCAATAAGGTTATTTCAAGTGAAAGGGGTGGTAATGACAGGCTAA
Source organism: Protopterus annectens (assembly GCF_019279795.1). Classification (NCBI taxonomy): domain Eukaryota; kingdom Metazoa; phylum Chordata; order Ceratodontiformes; family Protopteridae; genus Protopterus; species Protopterus annectens. The sequence continues at coordinate 1,171,333,655 of NC_056744.1, read as the reverse complement.
GAGTGGAGTACAAAGAATATGGATGGCAGGTTAGGCTTAATGCTACAAGTCCCCCTGGCCTAAACGACAATATATCTATCATGCCAGTTCTAAAGCAGAGAGTGTGTATAATTTAGAAAATTGTAGTGATTTTCCTGTGTTAATTTTATTATTGATCTGCATTTATATTTACATTTGTTGTATCAAGAGCGCACTACAGAGATTTAAAAAAGTTTATTTGATGTATTATTTGCTAAATGAATGTAAAAATACACAATAATACTTATCAACATGTTGATTTTATTGAAACACAGGTGCCCAGTAGGAAGGCAGCTGGAATAAAGAAGCTGAACAATGACAAAGTAAAATCTTCTTTTTTAATACAAAATGGTGAACGCTTTCGCAATGGTAACCATTGCTTCATCAGACAGTTTATATAAATGTACATATATTTTTATGCTTATACCCACACACACAAGCAGTTACTAAATGGGCAACATGGGTATATATATTTATTCACTGACTTTTTATGTATTTTATTTATATTCATCCACATGTTCTTGTTTTTACATTTTGTGCATGTGATTTTTAAACAGTGTTTTTCTGACTTCAGCAATTAACTAAGGGCAAAACGTAACTATAGTAATTAATTGATTACTGAGTGCTGAATTAACTTTGAGTGGTAGGATTGGTTGTTTTAGTAATGAATTAAAGTATTTAAGTGCTGTTGCTGTTTGAATGAACTGTCTGATGAAGCAATGGTTACCATTGCAAAAGCCTCACCATTTTGTATTAAAAAAGATTTTACTTTGTCATGGTTCAGCTTCTTTATTCCAGCTACCTTCCTACTGGGCACCTGTGTTTCAACATTTTCAACTTCTGGGCTGGTTTGGATTTATTTGTTTGATGTTGATTTTATTATATAATGGCAAGGATTCACGAAGCCTCCGTGTAAGAGATACATGGCTTACACGGCGGCTGCAGTTAAACGGTGTGATGTCAGCATGTCATGCATATGCATGAGGGCATGCTGAATCACACCTAAGGCTAACACGGTCCATGTAATACAGTAGAGGGCGTGTCCATAGGCCGAGCCCTGCAAGCGGACACGCCCCCAGAAGAGTAAAAGTGCCCAAAGTAAACACCCATGACAGAGTCCATAGAAATGTGAATAAACACAACACAACACATGCCCCCACAGACTATTAACATAAAATATATAAATGAACATGTTATATATTTTTTTTAAATCGTAAAGATGTTTGCCCGTGAGTGCGCTCATTTGCGTGGGCGTGCCCGTAGCTTATCCACAGCTAGCAGTCAGTGGGAAAGCATATAAGAACTAAATATGCAAAGTAAGCCAAGAAGCAATAGCGTAGCAGTAGAGATGTCAGCTGAAGAGCAGGTATCCATGGTTCGAGCCCCCACAACATCAATTTTTATTTTTAGTAAAATAAACACGAAACAAGTCCCTGACAAATATGTACACATATAAAATCATATTTTATGTAAAATGTAATGAAATAGTCCATTTATTTTGAAGAAATGTGAGATAACAAAACAATAAAAAATGCGAGATGTGCCTATAGCTGAGCTACAGTTTAACAAGGTGAGTGCATCTGCCCGTAGGTGAGCAGTGGTTTAACAGGTGCAAAATGAGTGCCCGTAGGTGAGCAGTGGTTTAACAGGTGCAAAATGAGTGCCCGTAGGTGAGCAGTGGTTTAACGTGCTGAAACTGTGTTCCCCGAGCTGAGTGGAGCGCAATATGAGTGCTGACAGCCAAATGGAGCATAAACCAGCATAACCCGTTTGCGCGGAGCTGCGCACCGAGCTAACAAGCTAACCGGCGGGCGTTGAGCAAGCTGTAACAAAACTGCCTTTACACAGGCACACCCCCTAGCCTGTCTAGACAGTCATAAAATATAAAAAGCAGTGGCCAGGTTCGAACCCAGGATACCATGCACCATAGTCAAGGTACTGAACCACTAAGCCATGACAGTTGTACTTAGAAATGCAGTAATAGCAAATATATAGGAATGAATAGAAAGTGGAGCATGACAGAGCAGGTTTTGTGAAGTTGATACAATTCCAAAATGGCCAATCACAGATAAGTGCGGGAAAAACAGCATATATAAGCCCCATAGGTGGGAATACACAGCATAAACGATTGTAGAACTGACTTGCAGCCAGAATGTCAGGAGTAGGTGAGGGTAGTTGCTTTCGAGCACAGAGGTGGGGCGTTGAGGAGTCCAGATACATGGTCTGGCTCCTAGTCCACAATCATGAGGCCCAACTCATGCAGGGCCAGGTTCTGTGGGGAGCATATAGGGCTGAGGCGTGGGACCGGTTGGCTCATGATCTCACCAGTGCCACAGGGATTCCAAGGACTGGTGAGCAGGTCCATCACCACCATGCAGACCTGAAGAGACGCAAGCAGGACCAATTGAACCTTTGGATACAGGAGGCCCGGCAAATGCCCAACGCCCCACTACTGAGTAAGTTACATTTAATTATGTATGTAAGAAATTAAATTAGCTGATATTATGGAGATGTGTATTCCAATATTACTTCATTTATATTACAGCTGCAGGTGTCCGTTCTGTGAACTGCAGAGCCTATGGCGATAGGCTGGTGCGGTTGCGCCACCAGGCAGGTCAGTAATCCACTCCCAGTAACTGTAAAGAAATATAAAAGTATGACAGTTAGCAAAAGAGTGCAGTGTAGTCACTAAGTAATAAAATGTGCAAGTAACAGTGTAAAAGTGTTTGCAAGTATTGCTTGATTACAAAAGTGTGTTGCAGTCTGTAATCCAAACAGAAAATGAAAATGTCTGAAATAAAGTCTGAAATAAAGATGCCCCACCTGTAATATAATAGTACACAACCTGCAGCAGGCTGAAAAGTACAGCTGCAGAAGATGAGCAAATCATATGTGTGAAATATATCCCTGTTGAAATACTGAAACATGACAGAAGTCAGACTGCTGGAAAGGATTGTAATAACTACAGGTAAAACATGTCAATAAAGCCTAGAAGTAAGTACCATCCTGAATAGTAAAATGAAAACAAGTGAGAGAGTGTGAGAAAGAGTTATGAATCCACCAATAAAGTAGTAATAACCCTGAATAAAGTATACTGCAGTCAGTACAGAATGAAATGAATGTGACAAGTAGAACCAAACTGAAATGTGTTCAAAGTGTTGCTGCAGCTGGAATGTGTATCCCAAAATCTGGATATGTTGCTCTCAGTCTGCAATATGCAGATAGTATGATTGTCTGAAATACCAAACATCCACAGTTGTCTATAGCTATATAAAGCAAATGTAGCAGGATGATGTAGCTGAACAAAGCCAGATATGAACGTGTATGAATAACAATAAAATGTATATTGATGTAGCAGTAACAGTCCTATCACCAAATTGAAGTAGTTATCATATAGGAAACTGTAGTTAGAACAGTAGTGTGTATATATCTGTAGCTATTAGAAATGTACAGCATATGTATTGGTATTTGAAGGTGTTAATAATATTTTCTTCACCCCACCCTATAACCACATATAATCCATTCCACGTGAAATTGGTATCTGCAATCACAATTAACACCCCTGGACATTTGTCCTGTTGGGTCATAAATATTTGCATGTATGTTGATGCATCTGCCCTGTTCATACATCCAAATCTGATGGCCTGTTGCCATCAATCAACCCTGCATGTTGTTGGACTGTGTATTGCTGTTCAAATTATGCATGTGTTATGCTCGCTGTTCAATGGTGTGAATATCTGGGTGTTTGGTTAATGGGAATACTAAAGCATGCTGTTACAACTAATTGCGAATGGTATTGTATGTTACTAACCCAAACTGTCATGACATAATGCAAAACATAGGACGACAGGGAAGGCGGGTTCCAGCGGACCCACCTCTCCCACCTCATCTGGCGAGTGCACCTGGCACTAGTGCCCAGTCTGGACCCTCCTCTGGTGGCCCTGTGCCACCTGTGGGTGGAAGCACTGCAGGGGATGGGGCCCGTCCCCCCTCTGCAAGCGTGGTTGGAGGAGAACCACCACTCACCCTCCATAGCGTCCAGACTGTGGTGCGTAGGTAGATCCGGGACTCTGTTCTTGAGCCCCTATGCCAGCTTGAGGCACAGGTGGCACAACTTACGGGCATGCCTGTTGCCCGGCCTACACAGCTCCCAGCACAGCCACGTCCTGGGCAGTGAAGGAACAGTGGCAACTGCCCATGGGTGGGGATATCAGTTCCACTGTTGCCATCTGTGGGCTCATGGGCTCTGGATATCCAAACATCCGTCCCCGTCAATTGTGTAACCCCCACACGTGTCATACACCGCCCCTGTATGCGTCTTGTTTGTCTTGTCTGTTGACCTACCTAACCTTCCTCCCCAGCTATACCGACTTCCTTCACCTGACATACCACTCTCACCTGAAAAAAAAAAGGGGGCACTCTGTACCCACAAAAAAAATTACGCCCCATACATAGCTGCCCATTCCGCACATATGTCTGCTGGACATGGAAACTATCAATTACAATTGGCTGTACAACAAGTATTATTGTTGTCCTGACAACTCTCTCAGGGTGGAAGGTTTCAAATGTCACACCAAATTACATACATATGCACAGCTGTTGCTGATGAAGAAATGGGCAGCTATGGGCCTTACCTACATCCCTCCTGCAAAACCCGAGCTTGTTTCCCTACTGTCTTACCCTCTTTGTGACCCCTTTTTCACCACTTTCCTGTCTCCCCATTTTCATTTCTTTCAAAGAAAATAGCTGGTGTGTGAAGAGTAAGCACGTTTAAGCGGTTGTAAGCGGGTGTGCACGTGTGTGCGCGGAGCTAAATGCCAGTGTGCATGCGTGAGCTCCGCGCAAACCAGTGCTAACCCGGTTACAACTGCTTAAAAGTGCCTTAGTCACTCTGATTGACAGGTCCTGTAGTCAGTTCAAAAGCAAAATATAATCCCACTGTCAGTCCCGAACCCAGGACCTTGAAAACAGTAATCTGCATAACTTACCACTAAGCCATGACTGTTATACAAGAACATTGTGCTAAAATAAATATATCATGTAATAGTAGGAATGAATGTAAAGGGAATATAGGATGTGTAGTACACAAAGCATGTCATGTATATTTACTGTCAAATCTAGTGGATATCTATGATAGTAGTGTGTGAACAGAAACAGCCATGCTAGTTGGTAGCTAGTAGGTAATAATGTTACTGTAGCACCTTGCAAGCCACACACATACTCACAGCAGGATAATCACTGCCCATACCCCACAACCTGTTATAGGAACACATCCGGACCAACTAATAAAATATGTGAAGCAAAGGGCCAAAACCAGGGACACATTACAAATAATGTTACAACAAACTTAGACAGTTCAGAGAGTAACAGGTTCTGCATTTTGTGGGATGTTTGGAAGGGTATGAAGTCTGAAACTTAAATGTTTGTCACTATATTCTGACTTGAGCCCAGAGTGATTTGCCAGAAAAAGCTGTGCATGTGATATTGACCAAAATATGAGGCAGAAATTTGGACAACCTGCAAATATTTGTACACATGAGAGGTCTGACACCACCATATTTGAATGGTTAAGAGCCTAGACATAGCAACAGTGACTGAGTTACAGGGATGCCCCACAGACCCCATGTGAAATGTACAAACAGTAGGCAGAAAGGTGTTACAACACATGCAATGGTAACTATGAAGTCCTGAAAGTATGCACCACTTGCATGGCAGAAAAAGTGTAGTAATACATATGTTCATGCTATCCCACAGTCACAACTGCAGCATACCAGACAATTTAATGGGTGTACCCCACTGATATGTACCATTCCATGAGGCAGATAACAGATGCACCTGAGAGTCTCTGGGGCCTACTCAGCAGCATACTCAAATACCCTAATAGATATCAAGGCCCACACCATGGCCAGACCACACTGCATGCTGTAACACCCTAGCAGATATAGCAAGCATTCCAAGGTGTGAATGTACATGGAAAATAGGAAAGCCACAGCAGCACACTACAGTCAGGACACCTAGCAGGCATACAAGTAGTGACTGTAAAGGGCAAATATTGAAGCCATAGCAACAAAGTGGAAGAGCCACTGCTATACACCAGTTACACCACATGTCCCACAGGAAAGCACACACACACACATTAACAGTAGTAGTATTCGTAGGTGTAAGTGTACATACACAGTTAGTACAGGAAACTGGAGAAATGAATGGAGAAATGTTAATCTACAACACAGCTAGAAATGTTAATCTACAACACAGCTGGAAATATGAGAGAGATACCAACCTTTACACTCACAGAACATTGTTCACAGCATACCAGCATGGTCCCTGCCCTTAAAATCTGAAAGGGCTATGCCTATCTCACATACCTTTTTAAAGCACTGTTCTGAAATCACAGTGAGAACTGCAATCAGTACACAACTGGCTGCATGCAATTAGCAAATGCTGGCTAACAATTGGTGCAGAGGCCATCACATGGACATATGCAGATACCTACAAAAGCATGCTGTACTCCCAGTCCACACATGCAATACTTTCATTGCACCCTGAGGTGGAAGTGAGAGACAGAGAGAGAGAGAGAGACAGAGACAGAGACAGAGACAGAGACAGAGAAAAACGAAATTAAACATACACAAACAAAACTGGTCAGCAACAGCCACTTGAAAGCTGACAACTGGCAAGTGGAGCAGCAGGACACAAAACCAGATGGCAACACAAGCAGCTGTGACAAACACAGGTAATGTAAAGTAATACTATAAAGGTCTACATACTGTGAACCCTCCATATGTGTCATTGGTCTGTATCCATATGTATATGAAGATGTGCAAAGGGCAGGGGACATACAGCAACTATCAGTGAAGGCTGTACATACATTTGTATGTGAGAGCATCTATGTGCACATATCAATGTAGGTTGAATGTAGGTTGTAGTGGAATATACAAAGTAGGTTTCACAGTTATGTATGTTTAGCAGTATGTTAGTGTGTGTATACAGTATGGTAAACAAACATGTTGATATACCTATCTATCATATGGATACGTATGTATGTCAAAATATGTATGTATGTATATATATATATATATATATATATATATATATATATATATATATATAATATGCATATATGTATACATACATAGAGAGAGATGTAGGAATACATAGACAGATGTATATAGATAGAATATGTACCAACATATATATGTAATACACACATACAGATATAGATATATGTAGATACATATACATAGACAAACAGATCTGACTATCTACAGATATAACTGTATATGATGACCTCAACACCCCTGTCCCACCCTCTGTCACTCACACCCCCTCTCTGTCACACCCCCTCTCCATATCTATAGCAATATATGTACATCAATATATATATATGTGTATATGTATACAGACATATATATATATATATATATATATATATATATATATATATATATATATATATATACATATATATATATATATATATATATATATATATATATAGAGAGAGAGAGAGAGAGAGATGTATATATATTCTGAGTGAGGCACATGTGTACAGATCTATTGCAACAAGTGCCTGGTGACAAAAGCATGGAGTGAACACCAGTGTCAAAACTGGAGTACCATACCCCATTTCAAATCACCTACACCGGTAACCACCAGATATGTGATTGGCTGCCCACCACTGCATGTGTCAGGGGTGAACAGGGTCATAAATGTGTACAATAGTTCCCCCAATGATATTCACAGTGGCACACTATTCCTGGAATACCTGCACATGGTATGTGTCAGCAGACATGGTGTGTCAGCTATGGACATGTAGGTCAGTGTACCAATCCACACCACATAATGGCTGCCATGGTATGTACCTCACATGACAGCTACAGATATGGAGAAGGACACAGTGACATGTACAACACTGTGACAATGCACTCAAACACATTACCAATGCACAGTGACTGACAACACCACAGAGTACACACATACTACCCACATAGAGGTTACCACTCCTGGATTTACATACTTAAGTCACACCCATGACAGATGTCCAACAACCATAGTAACACCTCACACCATCCACAACCTAAATGACTGCTGTGTGTCGTCTGTGCCACTGCAATAGAGAGCACATGTGGAGGTAAAGGTTCCTACCCACAGATAAGACATACCCTGCAATAAACCACACAGTGTTAAGAAGCAAGACTCCCCATGAGTACATGTCACACATACTCCTGCTGAATGTTAGTCAGATAGGTAATATGCCATATGAGTCACCCTGTGTAACTGTTTGACAGCAGCAGGTACCATCACACCACATGTGTCACAATGGTCAGGGTAGCAGAACAGTATGCTGCTGTAGTCCCAGGGGCAATAGCGTATTGTATAGTATTGTATTGTGTTGTATTGTATTGGTATGTTGAGGTGCCTCCTTCTTGGAGTGGAACCACTGCTGCTGTGCGCCAGTGTACAGGTACATATCCTGTAGTCATGCTAGTGTTACATAGCACTTCTATATGTGTGTTTAGCTCCTGTCGGAGTTCATGTAGCATGCAACCGGTGATACCATCAGGTCCCATTCATGTTGTGTATTCTGCTTTCCTGACGGCGGCTCTCACCTGGACATCTGTGATGACAGAGAGGTTACAGTCAGCTGGGATAACTATGTCTTATTTTGGGGGAGAGGGAGGGGTGAAACCTGCACTGAACCTGTCTGCCACAATGTTGTCAATATCTGTGGTTTCAGTGAATTATTTGTTGTTGTGTACTAACTATGAGCATAGTGGAGGGATTCTGACCAGGTTGCTAACATAACTGAAGAAGGCCTTGAGGTTATCTGTAGTGTCCCTCTTGATTTCCCTCTCAAAGTTGCCCATGGATGTTTGTATGAGGGAAAATAGAGCCTTACTAGTGCTGCTCAGACATGCCTTCCCGTTATGGAATTATGCTCTGTCTTGCAGTAGCTTCCATCTGTTGTAATACAATCTGTCTATGGCTGGGGTCCACCAGACAGGATGCTGTCCCTTTGTGGAGTGTGTCTTGGTCATATATGGGATTGCATGATCCATGCATTCTCAGAGATGCCTGTAGAAAGCATTTGTGAAGGGGTCAGCATTGTGGGTTGTGTCTTCCACTGGCCCAGTGGACTGAAAGGATACCATGTCACTGTTACAAAGTGTAAAGTTTGCATTTGCAATGTTATTCACTATAGTCGTTTGTGCTGGTGGTGGAGGTGGGATATGTATATCCAGGGAAATTAGTTTGTGGTCAGCTCACAGTAGTTGATGATGTAGCCCATACAGTACCTACATACAATCCCCCAGAGTGAGGAGGTGCTCTGGACCTGAATCAGTGTTCTGACTGCTGGGGTTTGGTAGTATGTCGTATGGAGTGTGCCAGGTACTGTTGCACAGTTGCTGGCTGAGCACTGATACCTGGCCATTTACATGTGTATCCACCAATAGACAGACAGATGCTATATACGTGAGATATGTCGTATCATAACAGTCGAGTAGCATGTGTAGTATGTGCGCCATATTCTGCTGACATATATTGCTGATATCAGGTTATTTCCTTTTTCAGGAACATGGCTCACCCGCGAAATCCAGCTTACTCCGCAGCTGAGGATGAGGAGATACACCAGAGCCTGGTACAGGATTATGCAATACTCTTTTCCCGCACCAGCCAGAATCAGCAGGAGAGGGCTGCACTGTGGCAAGACCTGGTCCGTCGGGTAAATGACATAGGCACGCATAATAGGACATATGAGCAGGTACGACATCACTGCAGTGATTTAATCAGAAATGTCCATCAGCGTCAAGGCCGGATATCCACAGGCAACAGGTCGCCACAGGTGGTGGGTGGCTACACATCCCCACTCACCAGACTGGAGGGACTACTCATGAGTGTAGTGGCTCCAGCCCGCCAACAACAACAACAGCAGCAGACATGCATTATGATGGAGGCTGGAGCCACGCAGCAGCAAGACTATGAGCGTGCAGGTAATATGCCATATGTATAGTTGACTGTTGTGTACACTGGTAGTTAATGCATGTGTGAGGTGTGCCCTTGGTTTGTAGCTGTCATCATAGTATTTAATGTGCAAGTGTGATATCCTCAATATCAGCAGCTGACCTGTGAAAGGCGACTGTTGTACTACTGACCTGTATCATACTCAGTAACAATGGCACAGTTGTGCCCACTGACATTAGTTTCCTCACTTCTGCAGGTCCCTCCGGTGTAACAGCAATGCAGCCTATCCATGCTGGTCAGTGTGTATTAACAATACCTTTAATAGTTTTGATAGTAATAGTAATATTAGGCTCACTTAGTAGTGCTCTGTGTATGCATGCAGGTGTGGCTGTGTCTGTGTGTTGATATCTCGCATACTGAGTAGTGTACAACTGTGTGCAACTGTGTGCATGTGTGCATGTATGCACCTGTGCATGTGTGCATGTGTGCATGTGTGCATGTGTGCATGTGCATGTGTACGTGTGCATGTGTGCACCTGTGCATGTGTTCACCTGTGCATGTGTGCATATGTGCATGTGTGCACCTGTGCATGTGTGCACCTGTGCATGTGTGCATGTGTGCACCTGTGCATGTGTGCACCTGTGCACCTGTGCATGTGTGCACCTGTGCATGTGTGCATGTGTGCTTGCACATGTGCACCTGTGAATGTGTGCATGTGTGCACATGGGCACCTGTGCATGTCTGGACCTGTGCATGTGTGGATGTGTGCATCTCTGGTAATATTGTGTGGACATTGTAAACTGTGTTTCCTGTTTCCCTCCCACAGGTTCTGGTGCTGCTCTGGTGTCATGCAGCAGGGAACCTGAATCAAGTGCCATGGGTACTGATAATGATGACATCTGTGTAATGGCACAGGAAGGTATGCCAGGGTCCATCATTGGTCAGCCGATTGACAGTACACAGCTGTCAACCCCATCAATGCGCACAGTTATCCTGCCAATACACCCTTTGTCACCAATGTCCCTAGGTGATGGACAGCATACAGTGGGCATTGACCAGGGTAATGTAATATCTGTGGCACATGCCTCCCCACACAGCAGCCATGGGCATGGCCCTGAGATGGTACCACACAGACAGATGTCCAGGGGTTCTCGTGGGAGCATCCGTGGGCATACTGCCCCTGTCAGATGTGCCCACAGAGGTCTTACAACCTCAGCTATGTTTCGGGCTGTCATGCAGGCACAGTCACATATGGAACTGTACACCAGACAGGGTCTGAGGGAGCTGACAGCATGTCGCACAGCCATGACTGACAGTATGCGTGACATTGCAGCTGCCATCCGTAATTTCACCAATGTCATAGACAGACGTTGTGGGGACATATTAGACCGGTTCCACAACTACATGTCCATGAGCCAGGGTGATGGTGGATGGTTGAGGCGTCGACGTGGGTGTATGCCAGCAACAGCAGCAGCTGGCAGTCATCGCGGATGACAACAGGGCTGCGGCCGCCCCCATAGTGCCAGCAGCAGCCCCAGCAATGCTGGGTCTGTGCTGTCATCAGACCGCCCCAGGAGACCACATGCACGTGGCTCTGGCCAGGCCTGACAGGGATCTGTGTCCAGTCAACGAACACCTGCTTCTGATGACAGTACCCAGTCTGGGTTGGTACTGGATACAGTCCATAGCACCCCTGCAAGGCACAGGTACCATGTCCGTGGCCAGAGACACTGATCTGTATGACCTGGCAGGTACAGTCTGTGGCTGTCCACAAACACCAGTATATGGCAGCCATGAGGTGGAACTGTGTGCATCCATACACACATGTGAATTGACAACACCTAGGGCTACCGCATACACGCACACACTGCATCAACATTGCCCCACCTTGTACTGCTGTCCCTCACCAACACACATACACATACATGTCAATTGGTGGTATCGGTGGCTGACTCAGGCATACCAAGTTCATACCCTGTGCATATGATGAAACTGTGCCACCTCCTGCAATCTGTAACATCAGTGCAGGTACAGGTTAACATGTTGCTGATGCACAGGGTGACTACATAGACATGTAGTAATAGTATCATGTTGTTAGCAGTACTGTGTGCTGAAATAATTGTGGGTATATCACAGCATGTCTGATGCAGTAAGGGTATGATTGTCATGTACTGTTGTCTACACCCATGGTAAGTACCATAGTGTATCATCTGCACATGTTGGCATACTGGTGGTAAGGATGTCAACAGAAGGCTACATACATAGGTAGCACAGGGGATAAGGTAATGAAAGTATTAATGCAATGATGGACATGTAAACTGCAAGTGGCATGTTGCCCACACTGGACTCTGCAATGCGGATGTTTGAGGATGTTGATATGTGTGCAGTACTACGCGACTGGTACAGGACACACAGGAGCACCCTAGCACTGCAAGCTCACATCTTGTACCATGCTAGACAGCCCCAACACACAAAACTAACTGTCACAGGAGGGAGAGTCCCCATACATGTCAGGGATACTGTGGTGGCAGGCCAGGTAGCATACATCCTACTAAGTATGGAACCACTGAGTGAAGGCTCAGTGTCTGTTATTTGACATGTGTATTACTGCAGGTATGAGCACATGGGTTTCCATCCATTTATTGTACATCCTGACGGTACATGGTCTGTACACTTGTGTGCCCTGAGACTGGACCCTAGCCATCTGACCTGTGTATTTCCATGTACATGTGTATAGTGCCTGCATATTTGCAGTGTTACCTACTGGAAGTGGTACAGCTTGTTTGTTGTACAATGAACTACATGCAGCCCTGCTTACTGTAGCTTTGTTTGCATGCATGTTTGCTTGCAATTACCCTGGAATACTGATCCCACCTGCAATGCATAGTTACAGAGCTTCTGTGGACTCCTAGTGACATCTGCATAGCTTACTATATGTATGTCCATGTCTCACTTGACAGAATGTCACTGTTTGTCCTGTTCACATGTACGTTGCCTGTGACACATTGCATATGACTTACCTGGCATTTGTCCACGTGAGCAGTCATATATGCCACTGCTAACTAATCACAGGCACTACACCCTCACATACTCATCTTCTGTTGAACCACCTGCTTCGCTAGGGACGGCTTGCACCTGTCACCCCTGGGCTTTCTGATATTGGCAAAGGCTCTTGCTACCCCATAGTGCCTTTGTTAGGCAAGGCTCAAATGACAAACCCACCTTCATAGGTATCACAAGGGATAAGAAACTAAGAGTAATGCTACTCAACGCCAGAAGTCTAAACCTCAAGATGCATGCACTCGAAACTCTCCTTAGCATGGAGAACATCGATATCTGTGCAGTAACAGATACCTGGTTCAGGGCTACTGAGAACACCCCAGCACTACCAGGTTATACCTCATACCATACTTTTCAGCCCCAAAACTTGGACCGAACCACAAAAGGAGGGGGAGTATTGATATTCATCAAAGATACCCACACCTCCAGGTTGGTGGCAAAGCACCAAGCATCAGAGACTATCTATGTGCAACTAATAATGGATAAAACTGCTTTCCAGGTTATAGCCTGCTACAGACCACCCTCCCAAACCCAAGAACCGCACTCAGCCTTCCTGAGAACAGTGGAAAATATGAAGGTCTCTCCAAACACCATTATATTGGGCAACTTCAACTACCCAAACATAGACTGGGAGCATGACTCTAGTTCCAACACCCTAGCCCAAAGATTCCTAGAATATATGAACTCAAATGCTATGGAACAACTTGTTACCACTCCCACAAGAAGGGAAAACATACTGGACCTGATCATCACCAACATGGGGACTCTATGCTCCAGACCAGAAGTGTATCCCTCACTGGTAAGATCAGACCATACACTAATCTCACTGGATATTCACATCCCAACCCCACCCCCTGCCCAGAAAACCACAGTGAACAACTTCTCTAAAGCAAATTCACACTCCTCAAAACTGAGGTGGAAACCTTCAAAGCCCCCGGGCCTGTGGAAAATACAGACCAGACCGCAGATTCCACTATAAACGCATTCTATGGACACCTTCAGGAATGCATGGAATAAAACCAAGACCCAATCCTCCAAAGGCAGACATCCTGTCTGGTGGACCCCAGCCATAAACAAACTATACAATAGAAGGAGGAAGCTACTAAATGATACAGCAAAATCCCAAAAAGGGAAGGCATCACTGATCAGTATTAACAAAAAACTACGGGCACTCATAAGATTGTCTAAGGCCAGCTTCGAGAGAAAATTGCACAGGACACTAAGGATAATCACAAGGCTTTCTTTAGTTATGTTAGGAACCTGGGTGGTAATTCCCAGATATGCTCAGAGGTAGCCAAAATGTCAATAGAAACACCAAACCCACAGACATTGCCAACATCCTAGCTGACAGGTTCAGCGCAAACTTCTCCCCCCCTCCACACCGAAAGGGCAAATATTTATCCCAGCAGAGTGCTGCCCCCCTGACATCTCAGATGCTCAGGTAAGAGCCCTCTCCAAAGCAATAAACACTGCATCAATGGGACCAGACAGTGTCCTGGGCTGTGTCCTACATGAACTCCAAGAAGAGCTACACCCAAACATAAAACTACTGTTTAATCCCAGCCTTACTACAGGATATGTGGCCAAAGAGTGGCGTACAGCAACAGTGGTCCCTCTACAGAAAGGTGGAGCCTCAACGGATCCTGGACACTATCTAAGCCTGACTAGCTTGGTCTGCAAAGCTATGGAAAGGATCATCATGGACCTCATAAATAAAAATATTGGAGACCTACAAACACTGGATCATACCCAGTTTGGCTTTGTTAAGGGCAGATCCTGCCTCTCAAACCTGGTTGATTTCTTTGAAACAGTCACCAAGGCCATTGACGAGGGGAAGGTGGTCCACACAGCCTACCTGGACCTCACAAAAGCCTTCGATACAATACCCCACTCTGGCATTCTAGAGAAGCTCACCAGCTTAAATATAAACCCCTATGTCACTAGATGGATTGCACACTAGCTCAAGGACAGAACCCACATGGTTAGAACTGCTGGAGCCATGCCAGACCCCAAACCAGTTACAAGTGGTGTCTCACAAGGCTCAGTCCTGGGACCTCTCTTGTTCGGTATATATTTATCAGAGGTACAGGCCAACACGGAAACACTGTGGCTGGCCAAATTCGCAGTTGACTGCAAACTGGCTGCCATAATCGACTCTCCAGCCGACACAAGCATCCTCCAAAAGGGCCTCATAGAAACAGACAACTTGTGCCAGAGCCATGGCCTCAAGCTGAATGCCAAAAAGTGTATAGTCATCCCCTTTGGCAAAAACATAGTGTCCACAAAGTACCACATAGGTGGTAATACATTAAGTACAGAAGAAGTAATTAGGGACCTGGGGACCCAAGTTGATAGCAATCTCTCATTTGACAACCACATGGCCAAAGTGGTTAGAAAAACATTTTATATAGCCCACCTCATCATGAAGGGATTCACATCTAGATCAGGGGAGGACATCGTGCCTCTTTACTCATCCCTCATCAGGCCCATAATTGAGTACAATGCTCCTGTTGGGATGTACCTTACCAGACACCTGCAGCAACTGGAAAGACCCCAAAAGTACCTCACCAAAAGGATCAAAGGGCTCAAACAGATGCCATATGCTGACCGGTTAAAGAAACTCCAGCTCTACTCAGTGGCATACCGCCTGTTCAGAGGCGATCTGTGCCTGATGTATAAAGCCATGTCAAACCCGGAATTAATGGGCATGCTGCACCTCAGAATATCCAAATCCCATCGAGCTACATGCTCGAGAGACTTGAACCTCAGCACTGAAATAAATAGGACATGCTGGAGGGACAGATTCATAACCCAGAGGCTCCCTTCACTCTGGAATAAAATCCCAGTCCAGGTTAGGCAGAGTCCCTCATTGACTCTCTTCAAGAGGAATCATGATGTGTGGATGGGACATCGTAGGTTTACTCTGGGTATCACTTCTGTGTCACTGATAGACAGAGGCACAGTATAATAACCTCGAAAAAGGGCATAGCAAGATAAATTTACAATGGATGGTGACAGCCAAACACATTCTGGCTAGGTTTATAAATGCCCTAGGGCAGATAGCCTAGTATGAACCTATGAACCTATGTACCTTGTTCCCCATTGGCCCTATGTGCTGTTAATCACCATGGCAATCACAATACTATGGTAGCATGTGCAAAGGTCAGTTGTCAGTCACCTCTATGGTACAGTTGTGGAATATGTGGGTCATGTGGCAATGTCACAGCTGCCACATGTACACAGTCAACCCTCTCCCCTACACATGGACGTACAACACATGTATGAGATGGAACCACATAGCCAAACTGGGGACTAAGCACTCTGAACCCAGTACTGGCATAACCTGTCAGGTGGCATGACATACTACAGTGACTACAATACCAGTCTGATGTAGACCTACACTGACAGCATTACAAGCACGTGAACACACTGGGCCATTCGTGGAGCCTAAGAATAGCATCCTGCCTGAGTGGCAGACACCTCTGCAGCTGGCACACAGGCATACGTTATGCCAGAACACATCACGCATAACACATAGAACACAAATCCTGTGTGCCAAACAGTCACAGCCTGTACGGCTAGACAACACACCTGCTACAGTTGTGTTAGGTACCTTTATTGTCTGGTACAGTGAGGTCACGCTCACCAGGCTGGACAAGGTGAAGGTCACAGTGATATGCCCGTGGGGCACTATGGTCCACCACATAACACAAGCATACAGGTCAGTCAGAGGCATGGACACATATGACTCAGTCATTGTCCATGCCACTATGGCTGACCTGTGATGTACCTCCCTGGACTACATGATAGGGAACATGGAAGGGCTCTCTAAGCATGTGACACAGGCTGGTATGACCCTGACCTTGGTTGGCATCATACCCTCACCAGGAATGCTGACGTATTTCTGAATGCTGATGAATTACTGTAGCTACAACACCCTAGCTGAAAGGTTCCTAGCATGTAGTCACTGCATTGCTATGTAACAACCTGTTACCACTCCCACAACAGGTGAAAACATGCAGCACCTGTTCATCAACAACATGTACACTATATGCCCCAGACCAGATGTGTATCCCTCGCTGCTAGGTTGATACCATCTACATATCACACTGTATATACACATACCACATGCAGCACCCACAAAGAAGACCACAGTCATAATGTTATCCAGTGCAAATACCATGTATTCACATGTGGCAGGAGTCAGACATGGTAACTATTGAAGGTCACAGGTACATATGTGTATTTGGCACACACATACATCATCTGTGTCCATTGCCATTACTGGTTTAATCGATGTCATGCATTATTGTGAACAACAACTCACACACATGGGCATTCTGTGTGACAAAAACACACGTGGCATGTCTGGAATCCAATGCCATAACTAACTGTGCTATGACAGTAGTGAGAGACGCAGTAGCAGAGCGTGCTATTTGGATTACTGGGAGATTTGCCCTCTTCCGCTGTACTTGTAGGGTGCTGACATTATCTATGTGTAGAAATTGGAATATGCAGCAGCTGGTGTGTTGTACTGGTTGGCAAAAGGGTCAGTTCTCTCACACATGTAATTGCACACACACTACTTTCATCCTCTCCCACACACACTTGCTATTTGCAGGATTCAAACCCATACTTAACTATGTTATGACACTCTAGACAGACACATTAGCAGAGCACGCTATTCGCATTATTGGGAGGTTTTCCTTCTCCTGCTGTACTTATAGGATGCTGACATCATCAGTGTTTAGAAAGGGGAATGTGCATCCTGTAGTGTGTTCTCCTATTTGCCAAAAAGGACATTTCTTTCATACAGACTTGCACACACACTAACCCCCTCCACACATACTGGACATTTGCAAGATTCAAACCCCTACCTAACTATGTTATGACACTCAAAACAGATGCATTAGCAGAGTGTGCTATTCTCATTACTGGGAGGTTTTCCTTCTCCTGCTGTACTTATAGGGTGCTGACATCATCAGTGTTTAGAAAGGGGAATGTGCATCGTGTAGTGTGTTCTCCCAGTTGCCAAAGGGGACATTTCTTTCATACAGACTTGCACACATACTAACCCCCTCCACACATACTGGGCATTTGCAGGATTCAGACCCCTACCTAACTATGTTACGACACTTGAGACGGACGCATTAGCGGAGCGCGCTATTCGCATTACTGGGAGGTTTCCCTTCTCCTGCTGTACTTATAGGGTGCTGACATCATCAGTGTTTAGAAAGGGGAATGTGCATCCTGTAGTGTGTTCTCCTAGTTGCCAAAAGGGACATTTCTTTCATACAGACTTGCGCACACACTAACCCCCTCCACACATACTGAGCATTTGCAGGATTCAAACCCCTACCTAACTATGTTATGTCACTCGAGACAGACATATTAGCAGAGCGTATTATTCGCATTACTGGGAGGTTTCTCTTCTCCTGCTGTACTTATAGGGTGCTGATATCATCAGTGTTTAGAAAGGGGAATGTGCATCCTGTAGTGTGTTCTCCTAGTTGCCAAAAGGGACATTTATTTCATACAGACTTGCACACACACTAACCCCCTCCACACACACTGAGCATTTGCAGGATTTAAAACCCTACCTAACAATGTTATGACACTCGAGACAGACGCATTAGCAGAGCGCGCTATTCGCATTACTGGGAGGTTTTCCTTCTCCTGCTGTACTTATAGGGTGCTGACATCATCAGTGTATAGAAAGGGGAATGTGCATCCTGTAGTGTGTTCTCCTAGTTGCCAAAAGGGACATTTATTTCATACAGACTTGCACACACACTAACCCTCTCCACACACACTGAGCATTTGCAGGATTCAAATCCCTACTTAACTATATTATGACACTTGAGGGATGCATTAGCAGAGCGCACTATCAAAATTACTGGGCACCTGCTCTGCACCTGCAGTATTTATAGGGTGCTGACATCATTATTTCTACAGAGGTATGTACATCTAGTACTACCTGTCAGGTGGGGGATAGCATATATATGCATTTGCAGCCACCTACGTCAGGGTCAGATATGCACATCGCACTGGCAGGTTATGTTTTATACCATGCTTCATGACCACAGGACCTGTAACACACAACACAACCAGTCCTGACCACCCCTCCCACATCCAGGACACACACTTTGCTTCCCTGGGAACAGTGCCAAGATATGCAGGTGTTCACATACACCATTCCAGTTGTTAACGTCAGGTACAGGCATATTGTGTGTGGGAACTACTCAGGCCTCTACAACATTACCCTACAGCCACTACAATTTGTGAGTCCATGTGCTATGGCAGAACCACTCACCACAGCCACAAGGGGGAATACATATTGCACCTGACCATCTACAACATGGGTACTCACTGTTCCACACCAGAGGTAGACCACCATTGTTGATATCTGACCATACCCACCTTTCCTGGCCATCCATATCCCATCCCCACCCCCAGGCAAGGTTGTCACTGCAAACAAACTGCATTTATCAAAAGCAGACTTTACACTTGTGAAGACTGGGGTGGAAGACTTCAAAGGACCCATGCTGGGGGAGTATACAGGCCACTCTGCATAATCCTTGACAATTGCATTCTATGAGCATGTGGAAGGTTTGCATTGATCATGCTATCCCAAATATACCCATGACTGCTCCACAACAGGACACCTGTCAGATGTACACCAGCCATATATGAGCTGTCCAACAGACAGAGTGAGCTAATACATTGCAGAGCAGTAGCCCACAGAGGGAGGACATCTCTGAACAGTACCGTCATGACACTTCAATCCCTCATAATCATCACGACACAGTGTTGACAGTGAAATTGTCCAGACAATGCAGATAAGGCTCCCCTCAGTCTGTTATTGATGCCCACTTACTGTTAGAGGTCCTCAGCAACCCTCTTTCAGCACACGCCAACAACATGGCTGTGGCTTAGCAAATTCAAACCCTGGGATCTCCACTGTGTCCCTGCTTGACAGAGGCACAGCACACTAGCCTCGCACGATGCCTTATGTGACCTACTTTACAGTGGCACAGTAGCCTACTGTACTGGGGAGGCAGATGCCAAGCACACTCTGGCTAAGCTGTCATTCCCTAGGGCAAACAGCCTAGTGTTGACCTCTACACCCATATGTTTAATTGTCAGATGCACATTATTTGTTGCTGATAGACTGTTTGCAGGTCTTTATTGCCATAGCATTCCCTGTTTGTATGAACAACTTGTGTATCTGTGGAAGATGTTTGCATATGGGAGGGATCCACTATATCACGTATGTTTCTGTAGTCATTTAACTGTGTGCACTGGGCAGATTGCTGTAATGTGGTTGGTTCCTGGAATAACACATACAAATACCAGATATGTGTGGCCAACTGCTAAACTGAGATTTGGCCTAAGTGTGTGAGCATGCCCAGTTCAGCCTTCCCATGGCATGTTGTCTGACATATGTCTCATTTATCAAAGTGTGCGAGCATGCCCAGTGTGAGCTTTCCATATGTTGAACTCTGCAGCCCACCACATTTGTGGATGAGTGTGAACTTCAACAAATATCTCCCGCTTATGGTTGTGTGTTGTGTGTCATGTTGTGTAGTTACTGTCCAACTGCTTTGTATGTGAACACAACAGGGATTATACTGTGCCTGCAGGGTTTGCATGGGATACTTTGCATACAGTTGTCAACATCCTTTCATACTGACCTAACACTGTAGTACCGTATAGTGTATTAGTTCAGTACTTTCACTGTGGTGTACAGTATCCTGGGTTTTAGTCCTATCACTGCTTTACATTTCCATAGTGAGCACAACAGCATGGTTAGGGGCCAGTTGTGCACATCTGACCATGTTGCATTATGTTCAGATATGAACTACTTAAACCAAGCTTGTCCAACATTGGTAGTGTATTCCACAACATAGGTGTACATTTGAAAACACTAGCGATGTGCCCTAGGCCATTTCTAATGCTAGTCGGAGAGTGTGTTTGTCCTTCGACACACATTGTAAGTGGAGTTTGCCATGACATATGTCATGGTTAGTATACTGTGCCTCCGTCTACCTGTGACATAACAGTGATACCCAGGGTAAACCTACCATCTCCCATCCACTCATCAAGATTCCTCTTGAGGAGAATCGATGAGTGACTCTATGGATAACCTGTACTGGGAGTTTACTCAAGAGTGGGGGTGGCTTCTGTGTTATGGATCATGCAGTACATTTTGTCCTATGTATGTCAGTGCTGGGGTTCAGGTCTCTCATGTGCATAGCTCACTGCCATTCAGATTGTACAAGGTGCAGCATGTTTATTGATTCCAGCTTGGATATGGCTTTATACATCAGGCACAGCTTGCCTCTGGGTGGGCAGTATGGCAGTGTGTGTAGCTGCAGTTTGTTTAATCAGGCAACACATGGCATCTGTTCAAGCTCTTTGATACTCCTGGTGAGGTACTGTTGTGGACTTTACAGTTGATGGAGGTGTCTGCTGAGGTACATCCCACAGGGGCTATTGTAGTCAATTGTAACGCTGATGAAGGATGACTGCAGAGCCACAATGACCTTCCCTTATCTAGATCTGACAACCTTCATGATTAGGTGGGTATATGGTATGTTTCTGTAAACACTACAGCCACATGTTTGTCCAATGCAGGATATCTATCACCTTGTGTCCCCAGGTCTCTCATTACATGTTAAGTATGTAATGGGTTAACACCTATGTGGTAATTGGTGGGCACTTACTGTATATCCAAGGGGTTGACTATACACTTTTCTGCAATTAGCTTGCTGACATAGCTATGGCACCAGTTGTCTGTTTCTATGTGGCCCTTTGTGGGATGCTTGTGTCAGCTGGAGGGTCAGATATGGTGGGCAGTTTGTAGTCCTCTGCAAACATGTTCAGACACAGTCCTTCCATGTTGGTCTGTACCTATGGGACATATATACCAAACGAGGGAGGTCCCAGGACCAAGCCTTGTGGGATGCCAGTTATATCTGGTTTGTAGTCTGACATGGCTGCAGCATGTCTGACCATGTCAGTTCTGTCCTTGGTCTGGTTTGCAACCCCTCTACTGACATAGGGGTTTATATTTAAGCTGGTGAGCATATCTATAATGAACACGTAGGGTATTGTATGGAAGCCTTTGCAAGGTCCAGCTACGCTGTGTGGACCACATTGCCCTCATCAATGACCTTAATGACTGTTTCAAATGAGTCAAACATGTTTAGGGGCAGGATCTGCACTTAAAAAGCCACACTGGGTAGGGTCTGGTGTCAGTAGGTCCCCAATATCTTTATGTCTGCAGTACATGCTGATCCTTTCCATAGCTGTGCAGACCAAGCTTCCTCAGGATTTTGGGGTGGTAGTTTTCAGTATCCATTCAGGCAACACCTTTGTTGAGAAGGACCACTGTTGTTGTACACTGCTCTTTGGGTACATATCCTGTGGTAAGGCTGACATTGAGCAGTAGTGTGATTTGGCATTCCATTCTTCTTGGAGTCCATGTTGGACTCAGCCCAGGACACCATCTCATACCATTGCTGCTGTGTGTTTTGCTTTGTAGATGCTGGCTGTTACCTCAGCATCTGCAATGTCAGGGGGCCAGCAGTCTGCTGGGATAGATACTTTGCATTCTGGGGGGGGGGGGGGGGGTTTACACTGCACCTGTCAGGATGTATGTTGGCAATATGTGTGTGTGTTTGGTATGTTGTTTGTAATATTTGTGTGATTCAGAGCATATCTGTGAATTCCCAACACGGTTCCTACCATCAGTTGAGGAAGCCTTGGGATTATCCTTAGTGTCCTGTACAATTTGTATCTTCATAGGTTCATAAGTTCATACTAGGCTATCCACCCTAGGGCATTTGTAAGCCTAGCCAGAGTGTGTGTGTCTTTCGCCACCCCTTGCTATGTGAATATTATGGCCATTTATGATTTGCTTTGCTGTGCCTCTGTCTGGACGTGACACAGTGAAGACCCCAGTGTAAATCTACGATCATCCATCCACTTGGCAAGATTCCTGTTGAAGAGTGTCAGTGAGGGGCTCTGCCTAACATGGAGTGGGATTCTGTTCCAGGGTGTGGGGAGCCTCTGGGTTATGTATCTGTCCCTCCAGCACATCCTATTTCATTATGTGTTGAGGTTGACATCTCTCACTCTCACAGCTCCGATGGCTTTGAGTTTTCTGGGGTGGAGCATGTCCATTACTCCTGTGTTGGACATGGCCTTGTACAACAGACATACAATGCCTCTGTGTAGGCAGTATGTGACTGCTTTCAGCTGGGGTGTCTACCGCCAGGCAGCATATGACATATATTTGAGACCCTTTATTCTCTTGGTGAGGTACCTTTGAGGTCTTTCTAACTGCTGCAGGTGTCAGGTAAGGTACCTCCCAAATGAGGCATTGTACTAGATTATGGGTCTGATAAGAGAACAGTATAGGGGCACAATGACCTCTGTTGATGTAGATGTGAATCCTTTCATGATACGGTGTCCAATATAGACAGTCTTCCTAGCCACATTGGCAATGTGAGTGTCACATGACAGGTTACTGTCCACTTGTGCCCCTAGGTCCCTGATTACTCCTTCCATACATAATGGTTTACCACCTATGTGGTAATTTGTGAGTACCTTGTTTGGTATTTGGTGGGACATTCATACTGTCCAGTGTCTTCAGGATGGCTGGGTGGGGTTCCTGTGTGTGAGAGTGTGGTCTGTATATGCTACCGACTGTACAGCAGTCTTGCCTATGGTTAGTTGAACATGGGTGGACTCCAATGCCTTGTGCATCGTCAGTTACCTGGACATATGGGTGTCTGTGCTGAATATGGATACTCACCCTCCTTTTATGTTTTGTCCCAGGTTTTGGGGCCATAACGCATGATATGTGGTATAACCCGGTAGTGCTGGTGTGCTGTCAGGAGGCTTGCAGCAGGTTTCTGTCACTGCACAGACATCGATGTTCTCCATACTGGGGAGGGCCTCGGTAGCATGCATATTGAGGTTTACACATCTGGCATTGGTCAGCATTACCCTTATGTTTCTTTCCACTTATGTTATCTAGGGTGGTGGGTTAGTCTTTTCAGCCTTGCCTATGAAAGGCTCTATGGAGGTGGCAAAAGCCTTATCCAATATCCAGATGCCCAAGGTTAACAGGTGCAAGCCATCCCTGGAACAGCTGCGTGGCTTGTCAAGCATGACATCCCAAGCAGACAGACATTGGATCCCCTTGGAATGATACCAGTAATTGTGCCACTTGTTATAACTGATCATTCTGTGTTTGTACTGTGGCATCATTCTTGGTGAGGGTAGGATGCTGCAAATGGTCAGTGTCATACCGGCCTGGACTACATAATCGGAGAGCTCATCTATGTCTCTTTTCATGTAGTCCGGGGAGGTACATCTCAGGTCATTCACACCAGCATGGACTATGACTGCATCATATCTCTACTTGCTTTGGGGTGACCTGCATACTTGTGTTATGTGCCGTATTGTAGCAGCCTACAGGCAGCTTACTGTACCCTTTCCCTTGTTCAGTCTGGTGTGTGGGACAGCAGCGTGTCTCACTATGGAGTCACCTATTACAACTGTGTCAGGCATGTTGTTTCTCCTTCTGGCCTGTGACTGTTTGGCACACCAGCTTTGTGTACTATGTGTTGCATGTGCTATGTTTGGAAGTTGTTTGATTGGGTGTCTGCTTTGGAGGCCTCTGTTGGTGTGGTGTGTTTGTAATTCGGGCCTCCGGGAATGTTTTTCTGTGTTTATGTCTTTGGTTTGCAGTTGTGATAGGTCTATGTGGGACTGGGTTTGTGGTGTGTGTGGTTACCTTCTCCTCCTGACTAGTTTTGGGAGTACTGAGTTGAGGGAGCTCAGCCTCCAGTTTGGATAAATGGTTGCATCTCTCACATATATTTGTATTTCTTGGGGGGAGTTGAGGGTTGTTTGTGTACTTGGGGCAGGTGTAACATTGCCTCAAGATTCACAGATTCAACTTGTTGTAGCTGGCCTTAGTGGATTGTATGTGTGGACATATTTTATTGCCATACTACTGATCAGTGATTACTTCTTTTTTTATGTTTGCTCTATCATGTAGTAGCTTCCTCATTCTCTTGCATGGTTTGGTAATGGCTGGAGTCCACCATGCCAGATGCCTGCATGTATGGCATTGTGTCTTGTTTTAATTTAGGATTGCATAATCCAAGCATTCCTGGCGGTGTGCATGGAATGCCTGTATAACAGGTTCTGAGGTGTGGCCCATATTTTGCACCTGCACAGGGCTTTTAATGGATTCCACATCAGTTTGGAGGAGTGCAACTTCTGCTTTACACGTTTTTCACTGTGGTTTTCTGGCCAGGGACTGTGGTCAGGATGTGTATATCCAGTGTGATTACTCTATGGTCTGGTCTTACCAGTGAGCAATACACTTCTCATCTTGCCATCCAGTACCCATGTTGCTGATTATCACATCCAGTATGCTTACCCCTCTTGTGGGAGAGGTACGTTGTTCCTAGGCATTTTGGTTTATGGATTCTATGAACTTTTGTCCTACAGTGTTGGAGCTAGTATAATGCTCCCAGTCTATGTCTGGGTATTTTCAGTCACCCAATATAATGTGGTTTGTAGGACATGATATATTCATGTATTCCAACATAGGCCAAGTGCAGTTCCTGGTGTTGGGATGGTAGTCTGTAGCAGGCTATAAACTGGGAGGCAGTTTTAGCCACTGTTACTTGACCATGGCTAGTCCATGCTGCTTCTTGTTGTGGTACCAACATGGGTGTGTGGTTATCCTTGACAATTATTGCTAGTCACCCTCCTTTTGTAGCTTGTTCCATGTTTTGAGGCTGTACAGCACAGTATGAGGTGTAACCTGGTAGTGTTAGGGTGCTGTTGTGAGCCTTGACCCAGTTTTCTGTTACAGCACAGATATCAACATTCTCCATACTGGGTGAGTTTAGACTGCATGCATCTTGCTGTTTAGACTTCTGGCATTGGGTAGCATTACATCTAGGTTCTTATCCCTTTTGATACCTATGGAGGTAGGTTTGTGGTTTGAGCCTTACCTATTCAGGGCATGCTGTGGGTAACAACAGCCTTTGCCAGTATCCATACAGCCTGCACTGATAGGTGCATGCCAGTCCTAGCAGGTGGAGCATCATGTCATGCTCAGCATGTCATCCCAGGCTGGCACACATAGGATCCCCTTTGACTAACTGTAATACTTCAGCCAATTATTGCAATTGATCATCTCATTGTCATATTATGGCATGATGCTTGGTGAGGGTAGGATGTTAGTCACGGTCCTCAGGTGTGCATATAGTACATGGTGTTACATTACTTAACACATGGCATTCATGCCTCAGGTGGTGCTGCAGGGCTGCCTCTGTCGGGTGCACATATTACACTCCCTGTACATGATTGTGAGCAGGTCATGTCATTTTAGGCATCCCTGTTATTATTTGAGTGAGTCAGAGGGGGTATCATTCCCAGGGTTCCTACTGAGCCAGTGTATGTGCTATGTTGCCTCTTTGCCAAGGCCTGGGCATACTGGGCACACCTCCTTCTGCCTACTGGGGCAGGCTCAGGTTGTTCCTCCTCCGAGTCATGCTCTGCCTGTGATGGCCTTGGCAATGGTGGGGGGCTGTTTGGCCCGGCCCTATGCTGGTCCTGCTGCAGCTGTTTTCGCAAGATCATATTATGTAGCATAGCACATACCATGACAATTTGGGTACATGTAGTTGGTGTGTACTGCAAGGCTCCACCAGATGTGTCCAGACACCGGAACCATGACTTGAGCAGCCCAAACACACGCTCTATTACATTATGTGTTTGTGCGTGTGCCTCATTATGGCGTTCCTGTTCAGGTGTGTGTGCGTTTCTGATGGGTGTCATCAGCCATGGCTCCAGTGCAAAACCTGCATCCCCCACTAGGTGTCCGTGTTGGATGTCCCCATTGGCAAATATCAAGTAAGCAGATGAGAGGCAAGACACCACGATAAAATCCAAAAAATTATTGTTCACAAGAAGGAGATGAACGCTTTTGCGTGTCTGGTACAGCTGCATCAAATGCCAGATGTGGGAATCATGGTAGCTCCCAGGGCAGCCAGCACACACATTCATTATTATGCCCTGGGCATCACACACGACCTGGCAGTTGATGGAGAGGAAGCCCTTGCAGTTAATGTAGGACCTACCCCGCTCACCGGCTGGTGCTTTGATGCTTATGTGCGTGCAGTCTATTGCACCCACTACCTCAGGATATTCCGCTATTTGCTGGAAGAGACGCATATAGCTGGCCAATACCTCACGGGCATTGGGGAAATATACATGATCACCGACATGTGCTGACATGGCATCCAGGAACTGGTGCAGTACCCTGGAGGCTGATGCCTGTGATATCCCCATCATATCACCAGTTGGTCTTTGGAAGGTACCTGTTGCTAGTATTCTTAGGCCAACACATACCTTGGTTTCCACTGGGATGGGTTCCCCTCTGTTGGTTCTGTGTGTGAGGCGTGGCCTGCACAGCTCGACTATTTGCTGCAGGAGCTCTCTGTCCACTCTATAGCGCTCTACTATCTCCAGCTCATGTAATCCGTGGTAGGTGACCCTGGGCCTGTACACTCTTCTCCGTCTCCTCACTGTGGGTTGTCTGGCACCATCTGCATTGTCACCACCCTCAGCAAATCGCTTATGTCTCATTATGACAGCTATGGCAGCCCCTAACATTTCTGCTCTGAGTTCAGCTTTTTCAGTTTTCACTTCTAATAGCTTACTCAGCCCGCGGTAGTGGTGCTGCGGTAGCGTTGTCACCTCACAGCAAGATGTTGTCATGTTCGATTCTCAGCTAGAGCGTCTTCTGTGTGGAGGCATGCGTGAATGGGCATGCCTTCGTTGAAGGTTGTGCGTCAGGGCTGGTAACTCGGCATGTAAAAATCCACTACCAAATGTTAGCGGACCGAGTTTGTGTAATACCCCTAACTGGGATAAGCCGAAAGACACAACAACAACTTCTAATAGCTTACACCTGTCTTGCAGTGTCTCTTGAGAGAAACATCCTGCACTGCTGTTTGCAGAGTTTTAAGTGCTTGGCTGAGCTACTATTCTGCCTGTGTAATTGCCTGCTTCTAATTGTTTTCACCTGCTAGCTCCAGCAGTATTCCCTGCTAGCTTCCTACTAAGTGTGTTGCTTCCTTTTTCCTGTCTGTTTCCTCAGGGGGGAGCAATGTGCATACCAGCAGAAACACGCTCACAGTGGGTTACACGCACGCACACATGCTTACATGGTTCAGAATCTGCTCATTCGGGTTAAAACGCGTGCACACCAGCGCAAACAGTGTTAAAGATCTACCAACGCGCTCCCACATGCTCAGTCTGCCTTACACGCGCGCACACTGTCCTACTTGCGCTTCATGGCGCGCACACGTGCGCATGCATGCCCAGCAAGAAACTTTGGTGTAAGCAACAGTGTACACCTTCCATTTCTTGACTTTCCCATGCTTATGTTGTGGCACTCCTCTTTCCATGATATGTGTCTGACATCTGTCATGTAACGCTGACCTCCAATGAACTGCATTTCTTTCTGCCATTCCCCTCTGTGATGTCACCTATCTCCTACTCTGTTCCTCCCCCTTATGTAACTCTTACACTACTCAGAATGTGCTCATTTGCTATGTGACAGTGGAATTCGGTATCCTAACACTCATTTGCATCAGATTGCCTACTAAGGCTTAGTTACATGTATTAGACTCAGCTTCCCCCCTTAGCAACCACTAAACGGTGGCCATGTTGTTTTTGGTCTGATGGTCCCTGAATTGTAAATCCATGTATTGCATAAAACCCACATTTGTGGGTTTATAACCTTCATTGTTATGTTTTATATAGCGCAGCCTTTGCTGGCTGCGCTGCTTAAACTGCGTATTTATTTCTCATATTTGCATTGAGGTACCTTGTCAATGGCCACATATTTGGCCATTGGCATGCTTCCTGACACATATGCACCCTTTATTTGGAGCTGACATGGCTCCATTGTGTTTTTTGCAGAAACATACTCAGTTGTCAACTGTGTACATTTCTGCAGCTAAAATGGATCTTACACAGGCTGCTTTGGGCTTCCTGGATCGCTAATCTACCTCATTTGCATGCTATTCGGCTGCAAGTGAGGTGATTAGCATATCCACGCCCACTCCGTGTAAGAGATGTTTTAGCTGGTCTCTTACACGGACTTTAGGGCTGTTTCTGGATCGCGAAGGCTGCATGGAGTCTTACACTACTCTTAGACTCCGTGCAAGCCTTCGTGAATCCTGCCCAATATCTTTTAAGGATGAATTGTGGAGTTTACATTGTTTTTAACTTGATACAATGTATGGGAGAGGGAATATATTAAGGGAAAGACAACATTATACATTGGTAGGTTGCTAGGCATTTTTTAAATAAGCTGATTGGTTAAAATTTAATGATATTACATATTTTAAAGCTGCGTTTCTCAGCTCTCATTAACTCTGATGAAGCCAACTTGCTTGACGAAAGCACTTAGTTTTTGGGAGGATTTTTGTTTGTAGTGGCATTAAAGTGGAGTTATTTGCCGTATTTTGTGTTTTTTTTGTTTTTCATTTAACAGTTGTTGCCCTTGTTGGGTTCGAATTTCAGTCTTGGTTTTAACTTTTATATGTTATTGCTACTTAGGAGATAAATGGTAATTTTACATAACTTCTTGGTGGAGAAATAGTGCTGAATTATTCCATTCATTTATTCATCCATTATTTGATTACCTACTTTGTCCTGCATTCACTGGGTTAAAGGCAGAGATGCTCAAAATACTGAGTGGAAACCCATGCAAACACACAGAGCTGAATCATGGTCAAATGGGGCCAATGGCAGAATAAAGAAAAAGCTCTTCCCCACCCACCAGTGTCCCCTTACTTGGCTCTCTCTCCCCAATTACTCATAAACCATACTGATGGCCATTTGCTAAACAAAATAAAATAGTCTTACATTAAAGACAGACTTAGCACAAGTAACAGTAAACTTGTCTTCCCTTGAAACTTGCATTCATTGAAAATGCATCTGGCAACCCATTAAACTACAAGAGATGTGCTGAGCTTCATAGTCAAACAGCATATAGAGAAGTACAAATTATTGTCTATGAGAAGGGTGCAGGAATTCAAAAGATAAATGTGTAATGCATTTTCTAACAGCTTGAGACAGCACACTGGATGCAAGTGTCCCTTTTAAAGGGCAGCCCACATGGTAGACAAAGGGAATTAAATCTTGCACTACAGAAACATCTCATTAACAGCTGATAGCATTACTCATCTGCACTACCATGCATTTCACACCCATGTTCCTGCAAAAAACAAGATAAATTAAAATGCATATATAGTTAAAATGCTGTCCAGGTTATTCATATTCAGTAAAAATAACCACGTCAAGAAACACACAAACAAATTTATTCCGCAAAGCTTTCGGGTTAACACCCTTCCTCAGTGCATTATAAAATCAGTTATTACATCCATTTTAAATATGAGCATCAATTAATCTCCTATTTAAAATGGATGTATTAACTGATTTTATAATGCAATGAGGAAGGGTTTGGCGATTTTAGATAGATCCATATATATGTTTACATCTGATATATATATATATATATATATATATATATATATATATATATGTGTGTGTGTGTGTGTGTGTGTGTGTGTCTCTCTCTCTCTCTGTATATATATTTATAAATATATATATATATATATATATATATATATACATACACACACACACACACACACACACACACATATATATATATATATATATATATATATATATATATATATATATATATCTTAGTGATTATAGTACAGAGAGTTTGTAGTTGTAGGGGAAAGGAAGAATACAACTTTTTCATGGATAGAAGATTATTACTGTTCCATTTTCCCAGTTGCACTTTCTTAAGCTCTTCTCTTATCCTTCAGCACCTTGAAATGCTTTGATGAAGTTTAAGTTAGCTAGCTGTACTTATAGATTCATAGTTTTATATTAGGCTGTTGAACCAGGGGACCATTAGTAGTCTAGCCACAGTAACCCACACTGTAGGTACTGAGTGACCTGACTGATGTATGCTTAGTTTTGAACCCTTCCAATGAGGAATTAGATTCACTGTGTATTTACAATTACCCATCCATTCTGCAGGTCACCCTTAAAGATGGTCAAGGAGTTACTTTTCGTTATATCCAAAGGAAATCTATTCCATAATAGACAGATTCTCTGGGATATATATCTATCTCACTAGTTGTTATGTTTTAGTCAAAGATAAGATCTTTTGAATGGGTGTTTCATTAGCTTTTAGATTTGAAGATGTTTAAAACTGGATCCTTCAAGGCTATGTAGACAGAGGTCACCTCACAAGACTTTTTAGGAAACTGAAAAAAAGAGAGAGCACTTTAAGGCAGCTCAGGTAGCTGAAGGAAGATATGCCTTTGATTATTTTAGAGAGGAAATGCTGTAGTCTCTCAAGCTGTGTTATATGCTTAGATGTATTCATACCAAAGGGACAATTCTGTTCTATTATGAGCCTGATAAGGGAGAAATAGAGAAAGGGATGACGACTTCTTGAGATGTGGAAAAAATACCTCTGGTAATTAGTCTGTCTAGTTAAAAGGATTTCCTAATAGTAATGGATACATTGTTATTAAAAGACAGTGCCTAGGCCCCTAATGACTAAGTCAACATTCAAAAGGATGTCACCTATGTAGTAGGTGCATATGTGTCCAGTTTTGCTAAAGGACATAATGCTGCATTTCTTGGCATTTTTCTTCACCCAGGCACCATTTATTGGTGAATATTAGTCTATCCTGAACACTCTGGAAATTAGATGGGGAGTTAATTACAGCACCAAGATTTCAGTCATCTATAGTCTTGTTCATCTACAAGCCCTTGACATCAACCTTGAAATGAGAGAACTAAAACTAAAGAGAAGTGATCCTAAGAATGATCCTTTCAAAGAGATCATGCTTTGTATATTGGGTTCTGTCTGTTAGCCAGTTTGCTATCCAATTGGAAACAGAGGTTTACATTTAGTTTGATTAGCTCATCAATACTGCTAGAATGTGGGATTGTATCAAAGACCTTAGCAGGTCCAGGAAGGCAGTGAGAACTAATTTGACTGAGTCTAATACATCAGTGACTTGCTCAAATAAGCTTACTAGGTGCAGGAGGCAGGATCTGCTGTTAACAAACCCAATCTGGCTTGGATCCTGGACTTGGAGACTACCCATGACCTCATTAATAAGTTCCATACTAGTGTGTTCCATTGATTTGCAGATAAGGCTGGTGAGGCTTATAGGTCTACAGTTTCCTGTATCAGTAGTGGTTTATTTCAGAATTTGGTATTGAACTTATGTCTCATGGGGATAGTTGCCTCAATGCATTTCTTTGAGGTGGGCATAGAAATTATCTGCAAATGTGGCAGTGTGTAAGACTGGGTCATCGAGGTGAAGATGGCACTTACATTTCATCAGGTCATCAGTTAGCTGTATCAGATTTGTCTTAAAGTAGTCTCTAAAGACAGAAAGGTTTTGTGGTAAATAAGGTTTTGCCATCAGAGTGAGTTTTACTGAACAATGATCAGATTTAAACAGCAGCATTGTAATTTTAGGTGTTGAGCATAAGGTGGTTATAGTGATTTTGACAGACCAGCCAGTAAACTAATACTACTTACTAAGTGCACTTTATTATCTGGACACTGCACAGATATGCTGTTACATTACATACTGAACTTGGCTTGCTATTACAAAAAAACAGTAATTGTTATCACAACAGAACAGTTATTTTTGAGTTCTTTGATATGAGTTAGACAAATGGCCATCAGATTGTTAGAACTCCCTGAAAAACTTCTCATCAAAAAAAGTCAGATGCTGGGATGGCTTTTAATCTGTCTGTGAATATCTCCACTTTGGTAAAAGCTGTAGTGCCTATGAAACTTCTGACTCACTATTTGGTACTAAAGACTCTTGTGAAACATCACGTTCTTTTCATCATTCTGTAATGATTCAACATCAGAGTCCATTCTTGCAGTATTTCAAATTTCCTGTCTGTCATGAGTGTTTCCATTCCTTCTACTTGCCAGTTAATCACTATATCTTCTGTGCTAATCCACTCAATATAAAATGAGACTAGACCAGTCAATAAGTAATCATACCGGAGATCAACCTGGAACTTCCAATGACTGTGTCTCAAATGTACACAGCATCTGATTCTTGGAACAGCCTTTCTGTTGTATGCTCACCATGAAGAAACTTCTGAATGTGCTTGCCCAGCAAAACCCAAATTCAGTTTGAGCAGGTCAAGCTGTGTTCTGTCATACCTATTCAGGATAACTTTGCTGGACATTGAGCAGTTGCACATTTAGGTACGGTCCTGTACTGCAGGCATGACCGGCATTATACATGCCGTGCAAGTAGAAGCACTTTTCTTTTCTTTACAAAATAAATAAACAGGCCCACAGCACCATCTCCAAAGCAGCTGCAGGTGCAACTCCCTATGGGATGGTGCTGTACACCACCTGACCATTTGGTTTGCAGGGCTTCCATTCCACCCCACCTACAATATACTCAATTGGCTCTCTAGATCTTGGGATGGCAAGGAACATAAAGTATTTTTATTTCAAGAAAATAACCACAGCAGAAGTTAAAGATTTTCTGGATAATCTGTAATGCAGTTACAACCTCCAGTTCCATATAATACAGGCCAAAATACTATGGATTGGAGGCCCCGCATTAAGTGGTCCAATCCCCTATATCACAACTTTAACCATGCCTTAATCATTTCATTACCAAAAATATTATCTCCTCCCAAGTAGACTGTTGTCCAATGGCTAGCCATTGCCTACTCACTAAAATCTTGGAAAAACTCATTTACAGCCACATGTTGGTATATATTACTAAATATGATATCCACGATTATATTGTATTAATAAATATGATATACACGTGGATAGGCAGCATGT
The DNA here is from genome assembly GCF_019279795.1 of Protopterus annectens. NCBI lineage: Eukaryota > Metazoa > Chordata > Ceratodontiformes > Protopteridae > Protopterus > Protopterus annectens. The sequence continues at coordinate 1,171,299,628 of NC_056744.1, read as the reverse complement.
GTTTAAGTGCTATTTTTTCTCCCACCCTTAATCCTGCTCTGATAAATACTGGCCAAACAACTTGTGTGTTTTATCTGATTGTCTCAAGGCTTACTAGTATAATTAAGATTCCCTGTTTGTTACCTCTGCATTCATTGCTTGAATCTAATTGAGTTCTGACTGAGAGTGCTACTGAAACAACTCAAAATATAAATTGATAAGTGTATTTTTTGGCACTTCTTTCCAAAGTTCTATAGTATCCTAATTGCTGTTGCTTGCTTGATTTAGATCTATAATATTTGCTGGCTTCTGATCTGTGTTGAAAGTATTATTTTCTGAGTGGAAGGTGCTATTTTCCCTCACCCTTAATCATGCCCTGTTAAATACTGGCCAAACAACTTGTGTGTTTTATCTGATTGTCTCAAGGCTTGCTAGTATAATTAAGATTCCCTGTTTGTTACCTCTGCATTCATTGCTTGAATCTAATTGAGTTCTGACTGAGAGTGCTACTGAAACAACTCAAAATATAAATTGATAAGTATATATTTTTGGCACTTCTTTCCAAAATTCTACAGTATCCCAATTGCTTTTGCTTGATTGATTTAGATCTATAATATTTGCTGGCTTCTGATCTGTGTTGAAAGTGTTATTTTTCTGAGTGGAAAGTGCTATTTTCCCCCACCCTTAATCATGCACTGTTAAATACTAGCCAAACAACTTGTGTGTTTTATCTGATTGTCTCAAGGCTTGCTAGTATAATTAAGATTCCCTGTTTGTTACCTCTGCATTCATTGCTTGAATCTAATTGAGTTCTGACTGAGAGTGCTACTGAAACAACTCAAAATCTAAATTGATAAGTATATTTTTTGGCACTTTTTCCAAAGTTCTACAGTATCCTAATTGCTTTTGCTTGCTTGATTTAGATCTATAACATTTGCTGGCTTCTGATCTGTGTTGAAAGTTATTTTTCTGAGTTGATTTTCCCCCATCCTGCCCTCCCTATTGGTGTCTTATTTTTATACTTGGTGGCTTTGCAATTGCCCGCCCCTACTGTATATTTGATCTGTGACACTCCTCCCAGTCTAGTGTCTTTAGCTCATTCTACCTAATATGGACAGAAAAAAAATGCCAGTTTATTGATCTGCTTACTGTGTTTGTATTTCTTCCTACTTTATTACTTATTTTGCTCTTGCTGTCTGTTCTTAAAAGTACTTAATAGCATTTATTCTGCTGCATTTATTACTGCTTGTTAGTAGCTGATTAAATTGTAACTGTTATTCTAAGTCTTTGGATTATGCACTTGGGCTTTAGACCAGTTGTTTCACATTAGGATGGTTTGTGGTCTGCAATGTTCTGGCAGGACAGGAAGCTTACATCCTTCCTAAGTTGGGAGTTGCTGATTAAAGGCTTAGTGTCTGTTCTAAAGTGTATTAGTTCTGGTTTAAGCACTTGGGCTTTGGGCCAGTTTTTTTACATTAAGAAGGTGTGGTCTGCACTCTTGAGGGAGGCTGGATTCTGCCCTTCTGAGCTGGGAATTTCTGGTCACAGGCTTATTGTGCCTGCTTATTTGAACTGTTTCTGTCTGAAATTGATGCACCTTGTTGCTGCAGCATAGACCAGATTCAGGCCTGCTGAATCTAGCTTTGTTTGTATAACTTGAGCACTGACCCAGGCCATCTTTATTTGGAGAAGGTTCCCCTGCACCCTAGCAGCAGGAGTGTGCAGTTAGAACTTGTCTGATTGAAGACTGCTGGAGCAGGGCTCAGTTTTGAGCTTTTTTTCTGGTTAATTGGGTAACTTGTTTAAATCAGTTGTTTGTTTTCTATTGTTTTATATATATATATATATATATATATATATATATATATATATATATAATGCATTCTATTCATCTGCTTTTACTGTATTTGTGTTTCTTCCTATTTTATTACTAGGGGCATTGACTACAACTCTGATCTGAAATATATAACAATAAGTATCCTTTTCTGTGCATTTTAAGAGTTTTTTGATTGTATCTGCTTTATTTTCTGAAAAAAATATATACATACTTGTTTCCCACCTTTCTAAGCTAGTATAGTCCAGTTTTGAGGTTACGTGCTGAATTCAGGGCTGTGCTACAAATCTCTGTGTTTGCCCATACTTTACTTGGATAGAAGGAAGTTTCTCTGTTCAACTGTGAGAGAGAGGAGCTTTGAGCGGCCTATTTGTCCCTGGAGGAGTGGTTTCAGCCCAAAAAATAGTAGATAATTCGCCATTTTGGGCTAATTTCTATCTCTTTCATTTCCCTGCTATAAATACCGCATTTGCCTGGTTTTGCACGTCAGGCAGTGCCGGTTAGCTAGGGTATAACTATTCCCAGTTCCACAAAGTCTCCTCTTCAATTTTTCCCTTGGAACTAGATAAACTTTCAACTTAAGCACTCAAGTCATTCATTTCTCAGCCCGACACTTGCTCAAAACTCATAGCAACCACTTATAAACCCTAGCACTAGACCCTCCTATACTGTATAGAAGGACAAGGCTCTCTACTCAACCTTACCAGCCATTCAGTAAAACAGTTCACTGTACCTATCCAGGCTTGTCCAAAGGGCAGTTTCAGGCATACTCTCTAGTCCAACTGGTGAATCTGGGCATTTTGAGGCAATGTTGCAACTGCCTCATGTACGCAGACAGCCCTCTCCTCCTACCACCAAACACTAATACATGTGAGAGATGCAATTATATAGCCAAACTGGAGGCTAAGCTCTCTCAACCCAAGGCTGGATCAGACAGTCAAGAGGAGAAGGAAAATACTTATATCACACCACCAGTCTCACATAGACCCATTAAACCAACACCAGCAAAAAACACACATAAATATGCGAAAACATACTTGGAGGCTCTAAATAAAAATCTGCAAAAGCAGCAGAGACCTCAAAAGCAGACATCCAAGCAACCTCCACCCACCCCCCCAACACAAATTATGAAACACATACTTCACAAAACCAGTGTGCCATGCAATCACAGCCCTTAAGGCAAAATAATATACCCAACATACTAGTAATAGGTGACTCTATAGTCAGGAACACTGATGTCCCACTCACTAGGCTGAATAAGGAGAAGGTTACTGTTAGCTGCCTGTTGGGTGCCAGGATCTGCCACATAACACAAGCATTCAGGTCACTCCAGAACAAGTACAAATACAACTCTGTCATTGTCCATGATGTTGGTGTGAATGACCTGAGCCATACCTCCCTGGACTACATGAAAAGAGACATGGAAGAGCTCTCTGATGTTATAGCCCAGGCCAGTATGACCCTGACCCTGAGTAGCATCCTGCCCTCACCAAGAATGATACCACAGAATAAAGAAAAAATTATCGATTTCAACAATTGGCTAAGTTTCTGGTGTCATTCAAAGGAGATCCAGTGCCTATCCGCCTTGGATGACATGCTCGACAAACCACGCTGCTTCACTAGAGATGGCTTGCACCTGTCACCCTTAGGCTTTCGAATATTGGCCAAGGCTCTTGCCACCCCACATAGTGCCTTTTTTAGGCAAGGCTCAAAAGACAAACCCACTGCCATAAATAGCACAAATAACAAAAAACTGAGGGTAATGCTACTCAATGCCAGAAGTCTAAACCACAAAAATGCAAACACTTGAGGCACTCCTCAGTATGGAGAAAATCGATATATGTGCAGTAACAGAAACTTGGTTTAAGGCTCCAGAGAGCACCCCAGCACTACCAGGCTACAACTCATACCATACATTTCAGCCACAGAACCCGGACCAAAATACAAAAGGCGGGGGCATATCCATATTCATCAAGGATACCCACACCTCCAGGTTAGTGGTACAGCACGATGCTTCATAGATCATCCACATGCAACTAACAATGGGAAAAACTGCAATTCAAATTGTAGTTTGCTACAGATGACCCACCATGTCCCAGGGCCCCCATTCAGCATTTCTGGAAAAACTGGGAAATATAAAGGTCCTACCAAACACCCTAATATTGGGTGATTTCAATTACCCAAACATTAATTGGGAGAACTACTCAAGTACTAACTCCCTTGCCCAACATTTCCTAGAATTTATAAACTCAAACACCCTGGATCAACTGGTCAGCACTCCCACCAGAGGTGACAACATATTGGACCTGGTCATCACCAACATGGGCGACCGGTGTTCCACACCGGAGGTCAACCCCTCACTGGTTAGATCTGACCATAAACAAATCACTTTGGATATCTACATTTTGCCCCCGGACAAGGAAACTACTGTGAAAAACTTTTCAAAAGCAAACTTCACGTTACTTAAGACAGAGGTGGAAAGTTTCAAAGCCCCCATGCTAAAGGATAACATTGTTCAAGCTGCAAAATCCTGCAAGAATGCATGGATCGTGCTATCCCAAGCAAAACCAAGACTCACTCCTCCAAGAAAAAGAAACCAGTCTGGTGGACTCCTGCCATAAACAAGCTATACAATAGAAGGAGGAAACTAGTACAGAAAAAAGTAAAATCCCAAGAAGGGAAGACATCCCTGATCAGTATCAGCAAGAAACTATGATCCCTCATAAAATCATCCAAAGTGAGTTTCGAAAGAAAAATTGCCAAGAACTCCAAAGATAACCACAAGGCATTCTTTAGCTATGTCAGGAATCTAAGTGGCAATGCTCAGATCTGCTTGGAGTTAGTGCAGAAAGGTACAAAAACACACTGAACCGACTGATATTGCCAATATCCTGTCAGACAAGTTCAGCGCAGACTTCACCCCCCTCTCATCCCCAAAAGGGACCATAACCATACCAGAAGAATGTAGAGCTCCTGAAATCACAGACACTCAGGTTAAAACAGCCAGCCCTCTCCAAAGGCAAAAACACAGCATCAGTGGGAGTGGAGGGTGTCCCAGGCTGTGTCCTACATGAGCTGAAAGATGAACTAACCCCTCACCTAAACATACTGTTCAAACTCAGCCTCTCCACAGGTTACGTACCCATAGACTGGCGCACAGCAATGGTTATTCTGCTCAGCAAAGGTGGAGGCACAACAAACCCTGGGAACTATCACCCTATAAGCCTCACTAGCTTGGTCTGCAAGGCTATGGAGTGCATCATCATGGAACCCATTAACCGAGACATTGGGAACCTCCAAACACTGGACCTTACCCAGTTCAGCTTTGTTAAGGGCAGATCATGCCTCCTAAACCTGGTGGACTTCTTTGAGACAGTTACCAAGGCTATAGATGAGGGAAAGGTGGTACACACAGCCTACCTAGACCTCACAAAGGCCTTTGACACTATTCCCCAGTCTGGTATTATAGACAAGCTAACCAGCCTGAAACTAAACCCCTACATCACAAGATGGGTTGCCAACTGTATCCATGGACAGAACCCACATGGTAAGAGTTGCAGGAGCTAGGTCTGACTCTAAACCAGTTAAAAGTGGCATTCCCCAGGGCTCAGTCCTAGGACCCCTCCTGTTCAGCATATACTTCTCAGGGGTACAGGCAAGCACAGGAGGACTATGGCTAACCAAGATCACAGATGACTGCAAACTAGGGGCTATAATTGACTCTATAGCTGACACAGACATCCTCCAAAAGGGTCTCACTGAGATGGATACCAGGTGTCAAAATCATGGCCTCAAGCTAAATGCCAAAAAGTGCATAGTCATCCCCTTTGGAAAAAACAAAGTACCCACAAACTACCACATAGGTGGTAGTCCCCTAAATATGGAAGATGTAATAAGGGATCTGGGTACCCAAGTAGATAGTAAACTCTCCTTTGATAATCACATTGCCAAAGTGGTTAGAAAATCCTTCTACGTGGCCCACCTTATCAAAAAAGGGTTCACATCCAGTTCAAAAGAGGTCATTGTGCCCCTCTACTCATCGCTCATCAGACCCATCATAGAGTACAATACCCCATTTGGGATGTATCTGACAAGACACCTGCAACAGCTGGAAAGACCACAGAAGTACCTCACCAAGAGGATCACTGACCTCAAACAGATGCTCTATGCAGCTCGACTGAAGAAACTCCAGCTGTACTCGGTTGCGTACCACCTACTCAGAGGTGATTGATCTCTGTCTGACATACAAGGCCATGTCCAATCCAGAACTGATGGACATGCTCCACCTAAAGAAAAGCTTATCCCCTCGAGTCACAAGCTCTAGAGATCTAAACCTCACCACAACAATAAATAGGACATGCTGGAGGGATAGATTCCTGTCATAGAGACTTCCCATGCTTTGGAACAGGATTCCAATCTACATTAGACAGAGCTCCTTGCTAACACTCTTCAAGAGAAACCTTGACGAGTGGATGGGAAACAGAAAGTTTACCCCAGGAATGACTTCAGTGGCTCTGCTGGACAGAGGCACAGGGAACTAATCTAAGGGGGCAGCGAAAGCCAACACATTCTGGCTAGGCTTATAAATGCCTTCGGGCAGATAGCCTAGTACCTACCTATGAACCTATGAACCTAAGTATAGTACCTACATTGCAATCTATAGTCTTACGAACCTAGTTTACAATAGTATGGACCAAAACCTTCTAAATGCTGCCATTTTCTTCTTGATATGAAATATGCCTTTGAAACTGTTGATCATACACTACTGCTTAAACAATTATAGGTTTAATAAATTCAAAGATTTTTCTACTGAAGTTACGCTTAGTAATTACCTCACAGGGTGTATTTTCAGTGTTCTGTGTGTTCCGGCACACAGTCCAGATCTGGGGATATATACTCAGGGTCCCACAACAGTCAGAGTGAAGTCCATTACTCTTCACTTTTCATTAATGATATGCCTTGTGATCTCCCCAAATAAATTGTCTTCTTTACACAAATGATGTAGGGATTACTAAATCTGCTAGAAACACCAACACACTAGTCCAAAATTTATAAAACAGTTTCATTATCTTATGCAATTGGCTACATGCAGACAAACTAATTGTAAACATCATTAAAACCAATGTAATGTTATCTGGTAATCCGCAATGCCTCAAAATCATTGACACCATCACCATCACTGACCTCTGTAGGAATACCCCTACCAATTATAACAACCAAAATGCAACACAGATTATCTAGACCCTTACAGTTTCTAGAATCTGGCAGCCTCCACATCACAGATTTATAAGTGGATTTTGACACACACTTAGTAGGGACCACTACCTCAGACCTCACCTAGTCTAAAAAAGGGTCTGTTTAGTGGTGTGCATAGAAGGTTACTATAACTTGTGGAGGACTGGGGATAGTGTGCCCATTATTTATTTAATTTTCTTTGCAATCAAACCTTAGTGGTATGTACAGGAGTGACTGTAGCTTCTCTAGTGACAGTGTACTCTATAGGAATAACAGGTTGGAATACAGTACTGTGATTATTTATTTTTTACTTTCCTTACAATCAGATGTCAGACTTGTATACAGGCAGCCATCTTTTAGAAGAAGGAGTAAGGAGGCATACAGGCATGCTACACACACACACACACACACACACACACACACACACACACACACACACACACACACACACACACACACACACACACACACACACACACACACACACACACACACACACACATATATATATATATATATATATATGTGTGAAATTGTGTATATATATGCCTGACAGCAGCACGTTGAAATATGTTACTATGTTCTATTTGTTCTTTGACTTTCATCCCAGTACTACATCAGTATTGCATTAAAGAGGTATACAGAAGGTGGCTATCTTTTGGGATAGAGGTAAGGAGGCATGAGATGCATATTTAGATATATATATATATATATATATATATATATATATATATATATATATATATATATATAAAACAGCAGCAACTTGAAATATGTTACTGTATTCTATTTGTTTTTTTACTTTCATCAGTGGGCTACACAGAAGGTGGCTGTCTTTTATAGTGAAGTGAGAAGCATGCTGTGTATATGTTTGATAGCAGCAAAATGAAATTTATGTCTGTGACATTTTCTTCCTTTACTTTCATCCCAATCTAACACCTAAGGGATATACAAAAGATAAGTATTTTTGGGGTGGCAAGGCAGGCATTATTCTGAGGTGTGACTTATGTATACTTGTAAGCATTTGTTATATCCACTTATTGGTGTGATGATGTGAGGTAGTGCCAGCTATGCCAGGAGGAGTAGGGCCGTGGATGTGTAACATATGCCAGCATAGCTAGCTAGACATTTTAAAGAATTCTATGGCATTGGTATATCAAACTGATTTGTACAGGTGCTTGTGTTGAAAATGTATCTGTAAAGTCGCTTGTGTTAAAAAAATGTACCAACAGTGGATCCTGCTCCACAGAAAAGAAATACACCTGTATGTTAGACTGTATTGTAACTATTCAAATGAATATATGTTAAGAGAGGATGCTGGAAGGGAAAGGGTTAAGCTCAGCCCAGCTTACCTTAAGAAAAATAGTTTGAAATTACATGACTTGGTTTAGGCTATAAAATTTTTATCTCACAGGCCTGAATGCAGACAGAGAGGCAATGTCTAGTCTGGGGTCCTGCTCTTAATTTTCCTTAGTTGTGAACTAATTACTATCCTGAAGTGCCAGTGAATGGCTGGTTAGTCTATACAAGAAGGATGAAAGTATGGGAATTGTTTTACGGTCTCCAGATGCCTTAGCAAAGCTCTAGGTGTGGATTGTGGTACACCTATGTTAGATTCCGGTTCAGCTTCTAGTCAGGGGGTAGTGTGGGAACCACAGAGTCAGGTGACTAGATGTGATGTCATTCTATAGCTAGCACTGCAATTATTTTTAGATATTAGTGAGAGATGCGATAGACTCTCAGCACTCTGGTTTTGGGAACCTGACAACAACAAATAAACAGTCAACCACTTCATCTTATCTTGCTTTATTAAGTAACCAGGGAATTGTAATTCTTCAGTCAGTTAGGAAAATAGTGAGATTAGTTAAATATTGTTTTTCTGTATCTGTCTGAATCTTTCCAGCTGTGTTTTTATATTTTTGTAAATTGAAACTCTGTTTATTTTAAATAGATATTCAGTATTTTCATGTTTTCTATTTTATTATTTATTATTAAGCATATCTATAATTTTCATTGTGGCTGGACTATTAGAAAGTAGTTTAACCTTTGAGAGAATTGCATTTATTTGGTGACACCGTGGGCTTCATGCTCCTGAAAGTCTTGTTGCTTGACTTGGCAAACATTACCATTTGTATAGTATTAATTTTACTAAGAGTACAACACCCATGAAGCCTACTTATCCAAACTGAAGATAATCCAAATTTTACCCAAAACACTGGTTATGGGGGATTTCAATTATCCCACTATCAATTGGGAAACCTACTCTAGCCCACACTAACTAGCACAAAAGTTCCTTGAATTTGTGAATTCAAATGCCCTGGAGCAAATTGTCCATACCCCAACAAGAGGAGCAAACATTCTAGATCTGGTCCTCACCAACATGTAAAACAGGTACAGAGTATTATATTCATAAAATAGGCGGGAGTATTCTAAGAGCTAAACCAGCAGGAGAATGGGGAAAAGAGATTCTGCCAATAGGGATGACTGTGGTTAGGTATACATATAATAGACAAAAGGGGGCTGGAATTTATTGGAGAAAACTGGCAAAGGAACCAAGGTATTGGGAACAAATAACTAGAAAGGGAAACATAATAGAATAGGAAGAGGCCAAGAATTTATTTGGACTGCAGGTTAGAGACTGCCTTCCCTATCAAGGATTTTTTATCAGAGTACAGGCAAAGAGAAAGAAATATGGGGGTCCTAAATGAAAGACCAGCACTGGTAGAGTTTTTAATCGAATCTAGAACAGAAGCTGCCATTAAAAAAAAGAATTATTTGTAAAGCATATAATATATTGCATGATAATTATAAGAATCAATCAGAGAAGCTTAGAAAGGATTGGAAACAGAGACTGGATAAACAATTCACAAAGAGACAATGGGGGATATATGTATATCTCCCAGATATGCAACAAAGTCTAGAAGATTTAGGATCTTTGCCTAGAAGTGTTTAAATATATATTTTTATACCCCACGTAGACTCCAAAGACTTTTTCCTCAGGTGGATAGCAAATGTTGGAGATGTGACGGGCAAGAATGAGGTGGCTGGGTACATATTTTTTGGGAGTCTAATGAACTGGTGAACTTTAGGGATTCCGTGCAGACCACTCTGTTGGAGATGATGGATGAGTGGATTGGACTGACTGGGGAGATGATTTTTTTGAGCTATGATACAGAATCAGAATTGCCTAGACATAGTAAAGCCTTGTTGAGTCAAATTATGGTGGCTGTTAAAAAAGAAATTACTAGAAAATGGAAATCAAAGTCTAGACCAACTTTACTAGAAGTACTAAATATAGTAACAGGGATAAAACAATTGGAATTGGGATTTTTAGAAAAGGGAAGGAGCAAACTATATAGGAAAATGGGAATTGTGGGAACAATATATACACAGAAGGAATGAGGTTTAAGAGCCAGGATTTGAAAGTTCCATATAATGCTTAACTGACAATGACTGGCTAGATTATAAGCGATGTATAATGTTTGCAACTACAGTTGTTTCAATGGTGTCTGTGGTGTATAATGTTTGCAAATAAAGTGGTGTCATTTTGTTTGTTTTTCATTTATATAAATGTAAGCTTGCCTATGTCATATGTGATAATTTAATTAAAGATGTTTATTAAAAAAAAAAAAAACGTCAAACAGGTGCACTGCTGCAACCTTTGGACCCTCATTAGCTAAAACGGACAACAAATCAATTACCTTCAAACTTACACTAACACCAGAGCTCACAAAGGGTGAAATCAGACTAAAAACCTCACCAAGGTAAACTATACCCACTTAGGTGAAGGTTTAAATGCATTCCAAGCCCCACCCCAAGTTGAAAGTGGTAACTACGCCAAAGCTTACACTAAAGCCCTGTACAATCACATGCATAAGTGTATAAACATGGCTGTACTAGATAGAATCAAAGCCAGAGCCCCAAGTAAAATCAGGCTGCCATGATGGACTTCCAGCATCAACAGACTTTACAATAAATGCAAAAAGTTGCTATCCAAGAAAACAAAGAGAAGGACCAAACAATGAGAAAGCATCCTCCTCAGCCTTAACAGGCAAATAAGACAATTTGTCAAATTGTCCAAGAGTTCCTTTGAGAGAAACCTAGCAAGTACTTCCAAGGATAACCATAAGGCCTTTTACAGCTATGTATGTAACCTAAAAGGTAGGACCCAAGCACATGCAGAAGTGCTGGTCAATGGTATCGCACACACTGACCCCACAGAGATAGCAGATTTACTAGTGGATAGGTTTGGCAAAAATTTCACTCCCTTACCCCTCCTAACTTGCAACAAACCCTCCCCAACCCCCCCCCCACCTTACATATCTGAAGAGCAGGTCCTCAAAGCCTTGTCCAAGGCAAAGAACACGGCCCCTATACGACCAGATGACATCCCGGACTGTCTTCTAAACAGGCTAAAACATGAACTAGCATCACCACTGTCGCTCATTGTGGTTTACAATTGAAGTGAATAGGTGGGGTAGTTCATTTATATGCTTTATTACATAGAAACACATCAGGATGGATAGCAGCCATGCAAAATATAAATGAACTGATTAACTGACAGACTATACAGACATACATGCTTACATCTCAACAACTTATTACAAAATGTCAGTCAGACTCACACGTGCTCAGTATTTGTACACTTGTGCAAGCCCATGGAAAGCTTCCTATAGGTATACATATATATTGATCTACATCCTCCCTCTTTAATGAATTGCCCTCAGTAAAATAACATTTGAAAAAGACATGCAATTTTCCAGACACTAAGAAATAAACACAACACTTTTGTCCTTATGTCCAAGCTGCCATATATCTGAAACATGGTCTGGAAATGCGACCTGATCTAGTGCTATAGCAATTAGAACTGGGTTTAGTGAGAGGGGCAGTCCTTGGTGAACAAACAAATTCAGGAGTTTTGGGATTCTTCTCAGGAACAGGGATATCCACTGGAACTTCCTCTGGAGCTGGAACGCTGGATAACTCACTCTGAGATTTAGAGTCTTTCTCGCAGGCATTATACTGCAATACAAGCTTGGACACCTGGATCAAATGTTTCTGATTCCACCTAAATTCTACTTGTGATTCCACAGTGTACAGTCTTAGCTACGGACATACACTTTTCATGACTCCAATCCGATCAAAACCTTTGGACATCTGCATCCTCACTATCTCCCTTTCTCTTAATGGATTGAGCAGTTTGCTGGTCTTATCATAATAGGACTTTTGGGATAAGCACTTCTTCAGCAGATGGGCTTTCACTGATCTGTTGTTCTTGACACATGTAACCAATAGATGACTGCTAATTGGTAATGTGGTTCTGGTTTGTCTCGACAGAATTCTTTGTGTAGTGAACCAAGATGTTTATCACGAGGAATATTTCTGTGATTCAAGAGATTCAAGAAAACATTGCTATTGACTCATTTTGACTTCTCTAGTAATTGTTTCACACTTTGAACTGCACATTCTGCCAAACCATTTGACTGGGGGTACTCAGGGCTACTCATAACAAGACTAAAGTCCCACTATTCAGCAAATCTTTTGAACTGCTGGCTTGTAAAATTTGTACCATTGTCCAAAATAACTTTGTGTGAACTACCATGGACTGCAAAATGATGCTTCATCTTAGTAATGACAGTACTGGATGCCAGATTAGGAAGTAGGTCAATCTCAAACCAGTTTGAATAAGAGTCTACCAACACCAAGTAAAGTTGACCATTCCACTCGAAAATGTCTGTAGCTATTGTTGACAAAGGTAGTTTAGGAATCTGGTTTAGATGAAGTGTTTTTTTCTGCTGATGTGGCTAAGTACTGTTACATACAGAACAAGATGAAAGTACTCTTTCAATGTCCTATGACATAGAAGGCCAAAATACTAGACATCTCACCCTTCTTTTGGTAGAATCTGCTCATGGGCGGCCAAGATGCAAAATAGTAATATACTCATGTTGCAAGGACTTTGAAACAATCACTTTTGAACCTTTCATGATAATGCCACTGTCAGACAAAATCTCATCTCTGTAAGGAAAATAAGGTTGCAAGTCTACTGGTAAGCAAGATTGTTTTGATGGCCATCCTTGACTGATAAAGTGGTTGAGCTTCTGAAGAAATGGATCTGTGGCCGTATGACTTCTAAACTCATGACATGGAAAAAAAAAGTTCACACTTCTATGACTTCAAAATCAAGTTTCTCATTTTCATGCTGTTCAGTGGTATTTCTGAACAATATGGATAATGTATCAGCAAGATAAAGAAGTTTACCTTTTGTGTAGACAAGACTGAAATTATACTTTTGCAATTTGAGCATCATGCGTTGCAATCTGGCAGGAGCTGTATGCATAGGCTTTCTCAAAATAGCGACTAGAGTACTTTTTTGTTCTAGACACATTATTACCACCACAATTACAACAGATGATCATGAGGCTAGGTGAGGGAACATGCTTTGAGTTTGCTGACTCACCCTTGTGCTTCACTGAGACTGTGCGCACTCTGGAATTTGCTAGAAAGCTACGGATTTACCAGTGAGTGTTACAGGGCTCACAGTAGCTGTCATGTGCTTGGGCCTGTTTCTTTTAACCACATGCTGCATACTATCAACATTAGCTTTAGAAGATACTGGAAGCAGCAATTTCTCATTTGTGAGCATATTTGTGTGCTTTTTTGTAATCTCATATATCTGACAAATCTTGATGGCCTTATTCAAAGTTAAATCATTATCGTGAAGCAAAATATTTCTCTGTATTTAATATCACACACAAGTCTGTCTTTTATCATCTTATCCCTTAAATCATCAAATCTGCACATTTTAGCTTTGTTTCTTGATGATCTGTTTCAATCTGGATAGGTCTACCATAAATATAATCGTGGAACTTCCACCATGCAAACACAATTGCCAAGAAGTCTTTCTCTATCTGCACATACTGCATCTCAGTTTGGGTTAGAGTTCTGGATGCATAAGCTACTGGTCTAACCTCTTGAAGAATGAATGCACCAAGACCAAATTTCGAAGCATCACAAGAAAGAGTAACTAGTTTGTGAACATCATAGTATCTGAGAGTTGGTGGACTGGCAATTCTCTGTTTCAGGGCATCAAATGTTCTTTGGTGTTGGTCTGACCATGACCATGATACAGCTTTGCATGTCAGCTCTCTAAGTGGTGCTGAAAGTTAGCTTAAATCTAGAATAACCTTGCTTAGGTAGTTAAACATACCAAGAAAACAATGTAGGGCTTGAGCATTGTCTGGAGCTGGCATCTCGAGAATGGCAGTTTGCCCAGAAGGATCTGGTTGTAAGTCTGAACTGGTAAATAAATGACCAACATAAGTAACATTTCATAGCCTGAACTTGCACTTCTGAGGATTCAGATGAAGATTCACTTCACGTGCTCTTTCTAGGACTTTCTTGAGGTTTCTGTCATGCTCAGTTTCACTATTACCTCCTACTAGAATATCATCTATGATAACAGCACACAGATAATCAAAAAAAAATTTGCTCCATTGCATGCTGGAAGACTTCACCGGCTGAATTTATCCCAAATGGCATTCTCAAAAATCTGTACCTGCCAAAAGGAGTACTGAAAGTGGTTAGCAATGAAGATTTTTTTGTCAAGCAAAATTTGCCAAATGAACTCTTTGCATCCAAGACAACAAACAGTGTCATTTGGCATAAGAACTGTGACTTCTTCGACAGTACGCAATGGATGATGAGGTCTTTTCAGTGCTTTGTTCAAATCTAGTGAATCAATACATATTCTGATATCATCTGAGCTTTTCTTATGAGCTACCGCCATGGAATATACCCATTCAGTTGGTTCCTCTACTGGACAAATTACACCTTGCTGCACCATTTTTTCTAGCTGGGCTTTGACTCTTTTCTGCATAGCTACTGGAACTTTCTGGGCTGGTCTGACAACTAGACTGACTTCAGGGTCTAACTTCATGGAGTACACAACTGGTAGTTTGCCTAGTTTGTCTTCAAAAAGATCAGCATAGGTAGAGAAAAGAGACTGGGAGAAATTAGAATAGTGGTCTTACAAGCTAACATGATGGACTGTCCTTATTAAATGAAAGTAGACCCATTTTCAAACTGTCTCTGAGTTCTAATAATGACTGTACTTGCCTTTTGACCACATAAAACTGCAAGTCATAGCTGTTTCCAGCAGTGTAACATGAAAGCACTACTGAACCTTCAATGTGAATTTCTTCACCACCATGAGAAACAAGCATTGCACACTTTGCCAAATCAAGCTTTTCACCAACACATACTCTAGCAAATATTACTGCTGACATAACATTGTACTTTGACCCTGTGTCAGCCTTGAGCTCTGTGGGTCTTCCAGTTATCTGAACAGTACAAATACTTAATTCTTTGCCCATAAATCTACTGCATTGACTGTTTCATTAAGCACAGACACACTTATCAACATAAAAAATAGGGACACAGCTGTCTAATTGATCAATTTGTCTCTAGCAGTGTTCTCTTTTAATTTTCACAAAATCTTCAGAAATGATTCTACTTTTTGCATCTGTGGCATTGCTGACCAAAACCTAAGCACTTTTTTGTTCTAGACACATGATTACCACCACAATTACAACAGCTGATTATGAGGCTAGGTGAGGGAACATGCTTTGAGTTTGCTGACTCACCCTTGTGCTTCACTGAGACTGTGCGCACTCTGGAATTTGCTAGAAAGCTACAGGGTTTACCAGTGAGTGTTACAGGGCTCACAGTAGCTGTCATGTGCTTGGGCCTGTTTCGTTTAACCACATGCTGCATACTATCAACATTAGCTTTAGAAGATACTGGAAGCATGCGTTTCTCATTTGTGAGCATATTTGTGTGCTTTTTTTAAATCTCATATATCTGACAAATCTTGATGGCCTTATTCAAAGTTAAATCATTATCGTGAAGCAAAATCTTTCTCTGTGTTTAATATCACACACAAGTCTGTCTTTTATCAATTTATCCCTTAAATCATCAAATCTGCACATTTTAGCTTTGTTTCTCAAGTCAGTTATATATGCTGCAAAACTTTCACCAGGCTCTTGACCTCTTTTATAACAAGTGCCTTTCCATTGTAATATTCATTTGGGGGTTACAAGTTTCTCTAAATGCACATTTTAAGCACTAAGAGTTTTCCCTCGACTCAGCCGGTATCACTATATGACAGATTTCCCCCTCTCCTGCAAATTCAGCAGGTGCACACACAAATGAACACTCTTCTTGTATGAAAATATCATGCTCTTGCTCAAAAACTCTCCAATTCTCTGTAACATTATTATCAAAGACAAGAGGACTTGGTTTTCGAAATCCTTCAGCCATGCCAACAAAGTATGTTCAAACACACTGAAAATATGGCCCTTGTAATTATAAATGAACATACACACACAGCAAGTACTTGTAATAACAGTCAAATGCACAATAAACCCTTCAAAATACTGCACTTTGTGAAATATACTTTTAAATGGCTGCATTTTGTGAATTAACTGCACTGTAATACTGCACAAACTTGTGAACACTTCATACACTTCGGATATCTCAAATAGTTTTAATTAATGTGAAAAAACAGCACATAGTGAAAAAATGTGGTTGTTTCCTTATTTTATACATTTTATGCAATTCAGACTTTGTTTTAGACATTTTCGTAACTATCTCAAATATTTTTATCAATATGTTGCAGTTTTGGGCATTTCATTTAATTAGAAATTCGTTTTGAGCATTCTGAGTGCTTCATTTTATATTTTCTGAATAAGAAATCATTTAAGTAATTTTTGATACCTGAAATTTGTTTCTGACCTGTTTTGCGAGTTATACATGCAGTAGGGATGATCCATTCATCTATATTCCTCCACCATTAACATGGTGCTTCTTGGTCTTGATTCCAGATCCCTTTCTGACACCATGTCACTTTTCTTAGTTTACAATTGAAGACGAACAAGTGGGGAAGTTCATGTATATGCTTTATTACATAGAAACACATCAGGATGGATAGCAGCAGTACAAAATATAAATGAACTGATTAACTGACAGACAACACAGACATGCATGTTTACATCTAAACAGCTTACTACAAAATGGCAGTCATGCCCACATGTGCTCAGCATTTATACACTTGTGCAAGCCCATGGAAAGCTTTTTAAAGGTATATATACATACATATTGATCTACAACCACTAAGTACATTTTTCAGTCATAGCCTAACCACAAGGTTTGTTCCTGTGGAATGGAAAACAGCTACAGTTATTCCCCTCCACAAAGTTGGCCTAGCAACAAACCCAGGGAATTATAGACCCATAAGCCTGACCAGCCTCATTTGTAAGGCCATGAAGCGTATCATTATGGACCTCATAAAGACATGGGTGACCTCCAAACCCTGGAAGCAGATTTTGCTAAATCTGGTGGATTTCTTTGAAAGTGTGACCAAGGCCATTGATGAGGGCAAATCGGTGCACACAGCATACCTTGACTTGGCAAAGGATTTCGACACAATCCAACAGT
This sequence comes from Protopterus annectens, assembly GCF_019279795.1. Classification (NCBI taxonomy): domain Eukaryota; kingdom Metazoa; phylum Chordata; order Ceratodontiformes; family Protopteridae; genus Protopterus; species Protopterus annectens. Next base: position 1,171,282,083 of record NC_056744.1, on the reverse strand, counting down.
CAGGCATTACCAATAAAGTTAGCAAACTGAATGTAAACCCCTTCTTTATAAGATGGGTTTGTCTACTGCCTCACAAACTGGACATACACTATCAAAGCGGTTGACTCCACATCAACCAGCAGACCTGTTACCAGCAGGGTGCCACAGGGGGTCAGTGTTAGGCCCCCCTACTGTTTGGTATATACTTCTCAGAAGTTCAGGTCAAACAAAAGGATTGTGGCTGACCAAGTCTGCAGACAACTGCAAACTAGGTGCAATCATTGAATCCCTAAATGATGTCAGTAAACTCCAGGATGGTCTCACACAGACCAACGACTGGTGTATTAGTCATGGTCTCAAACTGAATGCAAAGAAATGCATCATCATTCCATTCTGCACAAATAATGTCCCTTCACACTATCAAATCAGTAACAATACCTTAATTACCCATGAAGTGGTAACAGACCTGGGATCACAGGTTGACAGCAACCTTCATTTCATCCACCACATGTCTATCATTGTAAGGGAAGCTTTCCATGCAGCTCACTTGATTAGTAAAGGCATTACCTTGAAAGCAAAAGAAGTTATAAGCCCCTATACTCGGCACTTATCTGGCCCATAATTGAATATAATGCCCCATTTGGTATGTACTGTTCTAAGCATCTACAACAATTAGAGAGACTTCAGAGATTTCTAACAAAGAAGATCAAGAGCCTCCAGCATGTGCTTTACACAGACTGATTAAAATTCCTGTCACTATACTCCATATTGTATAGAGTTCTTAGGGGAAAATTATGCCTGGGGTACATAGCAACCCAAGACCCAAACCTAATTAACTTACTGCATATCTGTAAATCAAATAGGTCTAGGGATACCTGCTCCAGGGACTTTAATATGGCCTGTGACTTAAACAGAACATGCTGGAGGGGCAGATTTATCACTCAGCTACTGCCACATCTTTGGAACAGGCTACCAATTCATGTGAAACAGAGCACCTGTATGACACTGTTCAAGAAGAACCTGGATGAGTGGATGGGGCACCGTAAATTCTTACTGAGGATAGCAGCCACAACCCTCCTGGACATGGGTGGTCATCACTAAATACAATCATGGGTATTGACTAGTAACTCTACAGTATTACATTGTGTTGAAATGGCCATGCTTAAAATGATCTCCTGGTTGATAGCCTAGTAATCTCCTATGATCCCATGATCCTATGATCCTACAATTGGGTACCCTGGTAAGAGCCTGAAAGTAGCTGGATGGTGGCAGCGAATCTACCTTATAGTCTGGATTTGGAACAGGGACACAGAGCACTGGTTTCTGTAGAGAAAAAGGCGAAGTCTTATTTGGGGCCTGGAGAGGAAAACCCAGCCCCAGGACTAAGTGAGCTCCCTGTGTGCTCCTAAGGGAAATTGTGCTTGGTGCAGAGAGATGCATCTGAAAATACTGTGTATATGCATTTTTGGTCCAAGTGAATGTCCTTCACCAGTGTCAGTGGTGGGGATTGAGTCTCCTTGATTACTGGCCCACAGGAGGGACGTCACAATTGAGAACTTCTGTTTTCTTATTTCTTAATTGAAAAAAAAATAATGCTGAATTTATGTCCTTGGTCATGATTTTAGTTCAGACCATCACAGGATCGAAACATTGGTAAAAACAACTCTAAAATGCACCTCACAGCATCTAGAAGCCCATGATTTTTGGTGACTTAGCATCCATCAGACCTCTGGCTTACTTTAATTATTTCCTCAACAGTTATTTCAATGCAGTCTTGGCAAGTTAGGGTGTGTTGAAAGGATACAGGAAAATGTAATGGCAGTCTTGGCCTGTTAGGTGGTGTTGAAATGATGGAAGAAAAAGCTGAGGAGTAAGACAAAGTTTTATTCCTTCTGTACCTTCCAGAAGGAGTAACGTCTTCTGTACATACCACTAAGGTTTGATTATTAGCAACATTTTGCTTGTGACACAAATAAGACATATTGGTGAGACAGATATGTGACTCAGAGGAACCACATGTTCTGGAACACACTCCCTATCCACATGAGGTAGACTCCATCCCTAACCTAATTTAAATGTAACCTAGACTAATGGATGGAAAATCTGAAATTCACCCTGGGTCTGGCCCCCATGTCTTTGATGGACAGAGACAGATAGTAATACCCAAACTGCCATATCCCCTGTGATGACCCTCCACCTCTGGGCCAGTAATCAAGAAGCCTCAGTCCTCACCACTGTGCACCTGTGGGGAACGTTCACTGGCAGGATAACAGGTACACACCTAGTATTTCCTGATGCAGCTCTCTGCACCAAGTACAATCAAGCACAATTTTCCTTAACAGCACACAGTAGTCAGTCCATGGTTGCTTTCTCCCTCTTTCTCCAGATCCCCAGTAAGACTCCCCACTGTCACAGCTATAGAGTTGAGATCTTAGCTGAGTGTCCATGCCAAGACCACCAGCACCCTCTCTGTCCAACCAGTGCTTTGTGTCCTTTCTCAAGTAGCTAACACACACAGTGTTTGAGATTTAATTTACATACATACATACACACACACACACACACACACACAGACACACACACACACACACACACACACACACACACACACACACACACACACACACACACACACACACACACCTGGGAGAGGCTGGCACAAGTTTACTAGCTATGCCCCCTTCTGCCCAGACTACAAGATAGTTACCACTTAACCAGGCAGTCCTACCAGTTACCTTAAGGCCCTTACAATGATACCCAATATACCCAGTGAAATTAATATTAATACAAATGGTAGTTTGACCAAGAGCAAGGCTATTAGGAGTGGCCCACACAGTGTCACCAAATAAATATGCAAATACTCTCAATATCTCTACAAAGACCAGCCACAATTAAAGGTTTAAATATATTTAATAATAAATATTAAAAGAACAAGACAATACTAAATATCTATTTGCAGTGACATCAGAGTTCAAAATTACAGGAAATCTTTAAAATAACATTGAGGGACAGATGCAGGCAAATAAACAAAAACAATATCTAAACTAAGCTTCACTATATTCCTGACTAAATCTAAGAGAATGAATATTCCCTACTTACTTAATAGAGCAAAGCAGATGATATGGTGAATGTTCCTTCTTGTTGTTTAGCCCAAGACAGAATATAAAATGCCCAGTGTCACTAAGAGACTTCTCAAAAAATATCTAAAATATTACTTCTGGGATAACTTGCAGAATGACTTCACTTCTGGTCATCTGACTTCTAGTTCCCATGTAAATGCCCATTGATGGAAACTGGCAAGATTTAGCACCTACCTGTAAAATACACACACAGGGGCTTTTGTTCAGATCTGTGGCAGGTGCTGGAAGTCATAAAACAATTTCATACCTCCACTCTTCCAGAGTAGTAATTAGTTCACCCAAAGACAATACAGAAAGCTTCCTAGTACAGACTTTGTGTCTCTGACTGCATTGAAACCTGTGAGATAGCAACTTTATGACCAAGCCCATAAAGTGATTTAATTTCAGACATATTTTATAAAGTTTTGCTGGACTGAAGTTAACCTCCTGTTTTCCAGTTTCCTCTATTAAAACATATACATTTAAACAGTTACAATAGTGCATGTACATTTCTGTTCTCTCAGTAGGGCACACTCTGGATACATTTCAAGGGCGAGCACCTTATAAATACATTGTCAACACAAATGTCTGTACAAATCAGTTTGATATACACATGACATACTGTTCTAATACATCTGTAACATAAGCATCTTGTATAAATTAATTTGATATTCGCAAATGACATATAATTATTTACAAAATTCCAGTTAGCTGTGCTGGCAGTACCTCCTGTTGACACACCCACCTATACCATAACCTCTAAAAAACCCCTAACTCATATACTCCTCTTAATAAATGCCCATGATACATTGGGACACTATTGGGTTGAATTGCATGCCTAAGCTTATGAAGGTCTTGGTAGTAGTTAGCCTACTATATACCTATGAACCAATAAGAAAAGAAGTAAAAAGTACTCTGGATGGTATGCAGAGGCCAGGATGGGAGGCTGTTGTGCTGTCCTTTGCCTAGGGCTCCTTTACAGCTAAGGCCAGCTCTGAGTGTAGCAGGAAAAATAAAACCTTATCTTCCATATCCAATACTGTATTTGATAATACCTTCATATCTGCTTTTCTTGTCTAAACGTGCCCTTCTTTTAAACTATTGGTTGCAAGATGTTCTTTTCTACCAGTTGATTGAATTATTCTATTTTAAAAAAAAAACTTCTCACATGAACAAAAGACCATTGATTATGACTATGAACAATAATAACTCAAAAGCAGCAAATTGTCTTCTCATTCTTTTTACCGCAGCTTGCAGAGCAATCTCATATGAAGTACCTCCAACCATTTTGAGTAGGAATCCACCACAATCACAACTACACCTCTTATGGATGAGTTTGCAATATCAATACACATTCTTTTCTAAAACCCTCCTGGAAATTCCCAGTGATGCAGTAGTGGTAACAATTTGATATTCTGAGATTCATTAATGTAATTCCCTGAATAGTGGCACTGAATGAGACAAAAAATGTGGACTTGTATAACTCCAATATTGCCTTGTCTTAAAATATTCCTTTTTCTCTGTGGTATGGTGATCTCAGAGGTAGTATATATAGGTTCAGGGGTGTGGTGGGATTGCCTCCCACATCAGGATGTGCAAGAACATTGCCCCCTGGAAAAAACAACTTTAAAACAGAACTGTGGTATGCAGCATTTCCTTTCTCCCTATTTCCAGACATTTTTTCCATTATTCTGGGGCTCACACTTACAAGACTCAGAATTACCATTACCATTACAATTACCAGTGGAGCATATACTGTTAAAACAATGGGATTCTGATAAAGAATATGGGCCAGATTCCAAAAGAGTTAGTCTCAGTGTTAAGTGACTTAATTCTGTGTAAGGCCTATTTATAATCAGGCTCGCAAAGGGGACCAGATCCCAAAATACCTGCTCCCAGCCTGTTCTCAGTATAAGTAGTCAGAAAATCTTCTGGAATCAGGGCCTATATGTTTGTTACAATCATGTAACTAAGAACATATGCATATTACAACAGGTTTTGATTGAAGAGTCAGTTATCAACTGTTAGCAGCAACAATATGGCATTAGATTCTAATACACAGAATTAATAAAAGAGACTAAAAGACTGCTAACATTTGTTAATAGCAATACTCATATTTTGGTACTAGGTTTAACTGTCAGACATTGTCATTGTTGCAGGTACTGCCATGCCCATTAGACATTTAATATTTCATTCTTATAGTCATACACTGATAAGATGATTCACTATTTTGGCTACATGCTGCTTTCATGCCAGACTGACTGTTAAGCTCACCAAATGATATTAACAAGAACTTGTGATATATCACTAGCGTAAACTTCCTGCATTACAGCTAATGATAAAATTTCTTTATTTCAACATCAAACTTTTTCTTGATTTGGAAATCATTCTTCTCAGCTGGATGAGTATTCTAGAAGTACGCTGGTTAAGAACTCCAGTGCTATATGCCAAATCATCACAAGACAGTGCAAGTTGAAAACCTTGATTATAATCTCTATAATCTACCAATACTATTGCAACTTAATGCTTTAAATTTTTTTTTTTATTCTTTGGTCTCCTTTCGGACATCATTTTACTCCCCCTCACACTAGGTCTAACAGTTTGTCAACAGCAATGAACGCCCTCCCACCCGGCACTCTAATTGAAGTGGGTTGTAGTTAGGGCTTTATCGCTGTACATTACTGAATCAACAATGCCTTACATTTCTTAATTCTGTTTGTGGCTTTTCCAATGGTCAGTAAAGCTTTTCCTGCAGCAATATGTAAAAGGCTGCCAGCACCTACCATAACAGATTACCAATTGAAGGAATGCCTGCAACTGTTTCAAACAAGTGTGAGCATATGTGTGTGCGGTATAAGTGTGATGTGTGTGGATGGGGTGGAGGTGTATTATGAATTATTTTTACTTTTCAGCTGAAAGACAGACACCCTTTTTTTAAAAAACAAGAAACATCTTTATTAAATTATCACATATGACCCAGGCAATCATACATTCACATAAATAAAAACAAACCATACTGACATAATTTTAGTTGCAAACATTATACATCACAAACCATATTAACATAACTGTAGTTGCAAACATTATACATCACTTATAATTTATCCAGTTGTCACAAAAACATTACATAGCTCATTCAAATCCTGCCTTCTTTTAAACCTCGTTTGTTATCCATTACACAATTATGTCTCCCAAACATTTGCCATGTAACTTGCAAAACTCACATAACACATTTTCATTTTATTTTACTGTTACTCCACACTCTTTTATAGGTTCATAGGTAGGTATTGTACATGGCTAGCTGCCATTTTAAGCCTAGCCAGTTTCACTTTTAGTGCTCAAAATAACCTATCCCATATGGTTATAGATTGGTCTTACCCATCCCATGGTCAATAATTATATATTACCACTAATAAGAATAACTGGGATCATATTGTGGATAATTTGATACATTTTCAACATTTGGAGCACTTTCCTTAAGTTTCTGACGTGCTGACTGACTTCCTAGTGACTGGTAAATTGTCTCAGTACACCACTACCTTCAAATCTTACTAATTAAGTATTTCTTAGAATTTTCATCTAGCAATACTTGTTAATAAGCAGATGCTAAATATGCTTTTTGAGAATATAGTTCAGGTGCTCAGAATGCCTGCTAACCTTTCCACTGTAGGCAGTTGACATAATTATTTCTGTACTAGGTAGCCTGGTTTACAGTTAAACTTGTAATCACCACAAACTGAATTGCTCTTCACTGCCACCAGACTAGCAGGTGTGGGCCATTCTTTTTCCTGTACAGAAACAATAATCTTTTCTTTTTTTTACTCTTTGTCATCTCTCTTTCTCTGTGGATGGCTGACTTTTTCAGAACTTTGAAAAACATCCAAATTCACGAAATGGCGGATTTCACATTGACTAATGTACCTGGTTTCTCACAAAATACTTCAACATGTATTCCCAGCATGTCTTCAACATACTAACTCATGTGGCACACTTTGACTCATAGACTTATTTTTTTTTCATTTTAATACCAGTTTCTGTAATTAGTTCCTCTGCAACCTCCTACACAAAAAGGGTCTCTCCCATTTCCCCAAAAACTAATCTCATCTTTTCTGTTTTCTTTTCATAGCACACCTATGCTAAAATTTGACCTAGTAATGGCAGGCTATCCATCTGTCTTATCCATATGTTTTAAGATTAAATGCTGTAGCTTTCAATATTTTCAGAAACCATTAACAAAACATTTTTTCAGATATAAAATAAAAACCACCCCCCGTAATGATCTCCATTTCATTATTTACTAAAATATCAGGCACAAAAGACTCTTTTCATTTATCACATTGCCAAAAACATTGACAATTCCATTTTTTCTTTTGAAATGTATTCTGTTTTCTTTTCATGAAATTGTTATGTTTACTTCTCATATGATTACAGATGAAGTTAGCCCAACAAAGAATACTGGATCCACACAAAGTTGATTCACATAGTAAAAATATATTCCTTATTCACCACAAAGCACTTTTCGTCCCACTTAATATTTATATAGTCCTTACTTAGATCGACATCAAGGTATGCAATCCTATCTCTCCCAAAAGTAAAGGTAAAGGACAGAAACTAGGTGGTATTATTAAAATATGTAACTAGTTCACTTGCCTTGTATGCATACGTTTAATATTCTTGTAGGAATAGCAACATATATATTTTAATTGTAGTAGAGATGTTTGTTTTAACATGTGTTTTAGTACTCAGACATAGTATTTAACATTGTTCATATTTGTATAAAAATCATGTTTTTTGACAATACTTTAGTTATCAGGCGTGGTTTTAATTGGCTTGTTTTATTGGTGGATGCCAGCAATTAATGGAGTATGGCTGACTATATATGTTATTACCCATTTAATGCCTTTTACCTGAAGAAGTCTCGCAATTAAGTGGGATGAAAAGCACTTTGTGGTGAATAAAGGAATATATTTTATTACGTGAATCAACTTTGTGTGGATCCAGTATACTTTGTTGGGCTAACTTCATCTGTAATCATTGGTTTTTCGTTTGGTTCCTGGTTTATGTACTTCTCATATGAGACAACATTTTAGTATGGTATGCTTATTATGTCCTATCTTCCCACAGCTATGGGATTTCACTTCTTTAAAATTATAGTCATGTGAGCTGTGTTTTTCTTATTACATTAAAAACAAAAACTTTTATCTTTCTGATTATTTGTCTAAATTTCAATTTAATTCATGTAGTAACAATGACCACAGCCATTGGATATCTTTTTCTGCCATTTGGAATGGCCTTGGAAATTTGAAATGCAATTTAAACATCTTTCTTGATAATCTTCATTGTGAATACCACAAAAAAATATTTCCTTGGCAAATCATCCAAGTATGCACCAGACTCACAGTTCATTGTACATTCCCTCAATTCAGCTACATACTGTTTCATGGTTTAATTTACCATCTGATTACAACGATTTAAGTGAAATCCTTCACCTTATTTCATTGGATTGGGTTCAAAATGATTGCTCAATGCTTCACTGATTTGTGTAGTAGATTCCGTGTTCTAAAACAGCCCTTTTTTCGAAGATTCCCTGTGACTGACTTGAGTAATGTTGCCACATGACTGTAATGAGGAATGGCATTTTCCATGAAAAATTATTCAGTCCTTTCTATATTTGTTGATGATAGCTGCTCAGCTACAAATAAACCTGGTGAGTCTTCCCAAAGAAATATCCTGCAGATGTGCAAGTACTTTTGTTAACTCCATTGTCTGTTCTTCTGTTGTATATATTACATTGAGAAAAAAATGGCTTCTCTACACATTTCTGGTGAAACTGCTCAAGTGTCACTAGCCTGCAGAAAATAAGAAAAGCAGCATAACACAGAATGCTTTTTCCCAAAGGAAATCATTGCTGGCGAGTAATTTCTAATTGTGCATCAGCAATGATTCACTTCTTTAGAAAGATTTCTCCCTTCTCTGAATTGGTGCAACTGTGGAGTTGGCATCTATACATATATATTGGATGTATGGGGGTGCAGGGGGGGTCTTTCCTCTCTTCAAAAAATAAGAAAAAAGGAGTTTTTGCCCTTTTGCTTTCTGAGCAATTTTTTTTGTACTTTTGGAATGTTGATTTTCAAGAAGTCGGCATTTCAAGTAGAACCGGAAAGAACAAATAAGGAACCAGTCATGATGTTCAGACACACTTTGTTAGCTGAACACTGCACAGACGTATTATATATTGCAGTCTAACTTGCTTTCATGGAATCCCAGTACTGCTAACATTCTGGTAAAAGTCTCAGTATGCCACACTGGCTTGCCCTCAAACAGCTCAGAGGAAGGAGATGAAGGCACTGTTAATGCGGCATAATCCATGTTACCTTACAAAATTTCAGGGAAAAACATTTTTTTTTGTGGTTCAGAAATATCAGTTGACTGTGGATTTCCAGTTTATCAATACATGGTTTAGATTTCCATAAATATTCTCTCCTATAAAATTCAGTGTATGGAATTGTTAATCATAAGTGTAATGAGACAAACCAGGATGTATTTTGTAGAATGTCAGTACACTTTGATCTGTAAAGACATATGGTTCTTAGCTTGATGTCTACAATGTTTCACAGATATTTGTTAAATTCCTTTAATATATATATATATATATATATATATATATATATATATATATATATATATATATATATATATATATATATATAATGTCAAAAACTGATGGGCTTTGTTTCTCTTCCTAATTATATTGTACACTGAAACATTTGCATGTGCATTCTACCCAGCTCAGAACACAAGAGAACTAGATATTGTAGATAAAAAGCATAACATATAATTCACAGGTATAATTTAATAATTGACTTGTACAAAAATTAAAAATCATTGACACGCATTTTAAAAGATGGAAACAATTTTAATATGATCCCGTCTCACTTCATTTTACTTTCAGATTCCCGAGGGAAAACAGAGAAAGAATATTTTGACGCTTTGAAAGAAAATTTGTTCAGATTTTGAGACGATAAATAGATCTTATTAACGTTACCATTTTTAGTGCTTTTATCCAATTGAAAATTTCATGGATGAAAACGCTTAGAACTGTGTTGTTGGAATTGCGCATGTGATGGTCTGTGTGTTCGCTTTTTTCATAAATACGCCTTCAAAAAGGAGTTACAGAAGCTTGCAGTTTTTTTCTTTTTTTTTGCACTCTGTTCGGGGATTCTTGGTTTTTGAGTAAAGAAACCAAGATCCTTTATTAGGCGTGTAAATAAAAAAACTTCAAGCTTTAAGCTAAATTCTTGAAAGCATCAATTGGACAAAACAGCTTACACAGACCAAAAAAAGAACTAATTACCAGATGGTCGGTTCGCGGCGCTTTTAATTAAATCTCAAAGAATCAAATCCTCGACATTGCTGAGAAGTTTATTCATCCTTTTGCTCTTATCGTATTCTTGGTTTTTTGAGTGCATCCAGTGTTTTTACATTACTTTTATTTTACTTGTAATTTTATTGCAGAGTTGGTAGCCAGAAAATGTGCAAAGACAACATAAAAGTAAATTTTGTGAGTAACATGTTAACTGAGCTAGTGATCAGCTCCATGTAATTAGGTAATTAGAGTATAATTAACTACAAACAGGTAGTTTTCTTAACATTTCTTTTTTTTCAGTGGGATTTGGCCCAGGTAGACCAGGCAGACAGGGTAGCAGCTTACAGAAATGTAGTTTAGAATTTGTTTGATCATGTACAAATGAATCCATAAATGGTTGTGGTAAACTGTTTCTGATTAATTAACTAGGTAGACCAGGTAGCAAACAAGCAGTAGATCAACACTGCAACATTAACTGAATGACACTTAAACAGATGGCCACCTGCAGTGTATGATCATATCAATCAGTCATACAGGTCCTGCTGCTAGATCGTGTGTCCTGGCCTGAGTCTCTTTCTTTGTCCCTCTCTCTCTCTCTCTCTCTCTCTCTCTCTCTCGCTTTCTCTCCCTCACTACTATTTCACATGTCTTCTGGGCAGAGCAATGTGAAATGTAATAGTGGGAGAGGCAAGCATGGACAGTATTGTCACAAGCTGTGTACCATATGACTTATCCAAACACACAATTATCAAGATAAATTGTTTGGGGCCTGGGGTATTTGGATAAGCAAGTTTCCGCTGTATTTGCTTATGGGAGCCATGTGTACAGTCGTAATCATCTCAGTGGCCCAGCTGACAGATCCCTCCTATTTGTTACTCAGAGTTTATAACCCTTCCTTTCAATCTTAACTTTGGGCCTTTGTTTTATTTAATTATCTGTAGTAACATGATAGAACTGTACTTTACACTTTAACAGTTTCCTTAGAGAATCATCTGTAATTGCAAAGTCAGAAAAATTCATAATCATCTAGTCATATGCTGTATAGTGCAACCAGGTTTTCCATGACATATTTTCAAAATTACTTTACTAACCACTTAACAGGATGCAAAATGTCCACTTTTGCAGGTTAACCCAGGAGAGGGGAACCCCCATCATTTTCCTTACACATGATCATTTACCTTAAACTGCTAGATTTATCAGAGCAGCACAGTATGCAGTGAGAAGCATTGCTGCTTCACAATAAGAAATTGTCTGGTACAGTTTTTACCTGGGATGCCCTCTTTGCAGAGTCTGCATGTCTTCTCTGTGTTTGTGTGGATTTTCTTTAGGTACTTTGGTTTCCTAGTACATCAAAAAGACGTGCGGTAGGCAGAGTGATGAGTTTAAATTTTCCATTGATGTGTGCGTGTGTGTCTCAGAGAGGACACCTGCCCCGGATACAAGATGACAGGGGGCACCATCCTCAGTGCTGGTATTAAACTGAAAACTGATGTTGCATTTGCCAAACAGCTTCAGTGTACTTTAGTGTGTGTGTAGTCTAGTGCAGTATTGGCTCTCAGAATTCAGAAATTAATGCTGGTAATGCATTTTTTTTTGTCAAGCTGAAGCTTGGGCTGTAGCAATGTACTTGTTACATTTGCAACAAGTGTTGTACTACAGTTTAAAGAACAGAAAGGATTTTTTTAGAGTTGAGCACAGAACAAAGAGAATGAACCTGGTCTGCTCCTAAACCTTAGTTTAGGAGTTTCCCAGATCAGGAAAATAGACATTTTTTTTATAGCAACTTAAACTTTACTATAAAATCACAGATCTTTTCTCTCCAAGATCTCAGTTAGCTATTTCTAAGAACATACTAATACCTAAAGTTGAATATGGCATCCCTTTCCTAGTTTTACATTCAGTTTACAATAAACACAGAATGCAAACATAAAAACATTAGAAAACAAAATATAAATGTATTCCCCTTGCCAACCCTTTACTCGACTGCAAGATGCTTAAAAATGATAACTGACTTTTGGTGACAGATAGTGCTACCTTTCTTTTAAGCTCAGTAATTGTCCAGGTCCTAAAACAAGGCTACTACTCACCTCCACTTGCTTTTTTTGATAGCTCATATGCACAGAGAAACACAAAAGGCAACTCTCCCCAAGATACAAAACCCTCCTGGCTGAAAGAGTTTCTTCAGACTAGGACCTGCAACATGGAACCACTTACCTACAGATTTCAAAAATAGAAGTCCATCAGAGAATTCAAGAAAGTGCTTAAAAATCACATCCTGTCCGAATCTACTTGAAACTGTTGCAGCTACAGTGATTGCCAATTATGCATTTAATATATAGTTGGCCTTGAATGTTTAGCTCTGTATTATATATCTTATTGTTATATTTTCTGCCTTGATGCTATATATTTTATCTACCATGCTGATGATTATTATCAAACTGTTGTAAGTATATATTTTTAAATATTTTTAATATATTTTGGTGCTGTATGAGCCCAGATTGTAATTGAAAAGGGTCAAATCACCAGCTCACCTACCAAGTCATCAAACAGTAATAACATAAATAACATATTGAACATCAGCTTTTTTTATACAACATGTATTCATAGCTGCCAAAATTAAAGTTAAGTTTTGATGTGGCTGAACTGAAAAGTGTTTATCAAGTAAGACTTGTGCCACCTATTTTGCAGATTTTGCAAGGTTTCTAAAGAAAAGATTTGCTTCTTTAGAGAAAAAAAGTCTCAAATCTCCCAAAAATATGTTTAGGTTACTTGGCTGCCCCCACTGGCCCTATATAAAATACCCTATATGCTGTCTCGATTTTAATATAATTCATTTGCAAATCATTCTCATACTACCAACTTGATATTCACAAATATGAGTTTATTCAACATTTCTTTCTCATGGACTCCAGTCACACAAATATTCTTTCTCTATGCATTATCTTCTTCATTAGTTTTTCTTCAGTCATTTCTAACTTCACCTCCAAGCTAACAAATTGCATCTTTAGCATCATGTGCTCATACTGCAAGGCCAAATGGCATGCAAGTAGTCATTTAGTAGCTTGTTTACTTCATTGTCTGTTTTGAATGTTCTATCTATGATATTATCTACCTTTTGAATTTTGGCCAAAATTGTCAGACTCAGGTATGCATCAACATTTTCGAAGACTGCAACCTCTTTGTCTTTGTCCTCTATGTGTTTGGCTGATATTTCTGTAGCCTTTAGTCCCATGACTTGCATTTTTAGTTTCTTGTCTACTTTTATTATGTATGCCGTATTCCACCTGTGACAATGTGTGTGGTATTGCCAGCTATGCTAGGAGAAGTAGGGCAGTGGATTTGTAACATATGCCAGCAGAGCTAGCTGGAATTTTGTACAAAATTGTATGTCATTTGTATATCAAACTGATTTGTACAGATGCTTATGCTGAAATATGTATTTGTAAAGCTGCTTGTGTTAAAAATGTACCGACATTATGCCCTGCTGGACAGAAAAAAATAAATATATTGTAACTGTTTAAATGTATATGTTATAATAGAGAATACTGGAAGTGAAGAGGTTAATCTCAAACTTTGAAAATAGTTTGAAATTAAATTATTTGGCTTAGGCCATAAAGATTGTATCTTACAGTTCTCAATGCAGTCAGAGACAAAAAAGTCTGTGCTAGGAAGCTTCTTGGATTGTCATTGGGGTAAACTAATTGCTACTCTAGAAGGGTGGAGGTTTGTAATTGTTTTATGACTTCCAGGAGCTGCAGCAGATCTTAGCAAGGTTCTCTGTGTGTGTGTGTGTGTGTGTGTGTGTGTGTGTGTGTGTGTGTGTGTGTGTGTGTGTGTGTGTGTGTATTATTGACACATATGTGCTAAATCCTAGCAACTTCTAGCCAAGGAGGAAGCATGGGAACCAGTCAGATGACCAGATGTATGTGATGTCATTCTATAATCCATCATTAAAAATAATGTTTAATACTAGGTGAGACTAAAGTCTCAGGACACTCTGTTTTTGTAACCTGACAAAGAAGGATCTCTCACCTACTTCATCTTGTCTTGCTCTAGTAAGTAACTAGACAATAATAATTCTTTAGATCAGTCAGAAAAATATAATGAGATCAGTTAAGTATTGTTTATCTGGAAGTGTGTGAACCTGTCCACCTGTGTTATTTTAATATTTCCTGTGAATGAAACTCTAGTGTTTACTGTAAATAGATATTTAGTATTTTCATGTTCTTTTATTATTTAGTATTAAATATATTTAAACTTTTCATTGCAGTTGGTCTCTTACAGAATATTTTAACAATTGAGTGTGCTATATCTGTTTGGTGACACACTGTGGCAACCCCTGAAAGCTTTGCTTTTGGTCAGACTACCATTTGTATTAATATTAATTTCACTCAGTATAACAGCCTTAGAGTAGCTGGCTATGAAGTGTCTGGTGGCAGTGTACTACCTTATAGTTTGGGCAGAAGGCTGCATAGCTAGTAAATCTGTGCCAGCCTTTCCCAGGTGTGTGTGCGTGTGTGTGTGTGTGTGTGTGTGTGTGTGTGTGTGTGTGTGTGTGTGTGTGTGTGTGTGTGTGTGTGTGTGTGAAAATCAAATCTCAAAGAGTGTGTCAGCTGCTTGGAACAGGGATATGAAGCACTGGTTTCACAGAGAGAGTGGTGGAGAACTTGGCTTGGACACTTAGCTGAGGTCTCAACTCTATATCTGTGCTAGTGGGGAGTCTTATTGGAGACCTGGAGGGAGACTGAGAGAGAGAACCCAGACCCTGGAGTGAGTGTGTTCCCTGTGTGCTCTTAAGGGAAATTGTGCTTGATGCAGAGAGCTGCATCTGGAAATATTGCGTGTATCAATTTTTGTTGCAAGTGAATGTACCTCTCCAGTGCCAGTGGTGAGGATTCTGGCTCCATGATTACTGGCACACAGTGGGGAAGTCACACTACCAATGTCCACAAGTTAAAAAACAAGCTGTAGCCAGTTTGCATCAACTTTCTGTATGCTCAGCCAGTGGGACATGCTCCTCCTTAGTGCACCATATCAGAAGTCAGATCATTGTGCTTTTCTATACGGTTCTACTGTTCTATCACTCTGTTGAGTTGCTAAATACTGTCATTTGGCAAGTGTGATATTTGTTAGAAACATGCAGCATGCATTCAAAAAATTCAAAAAGGGTAGTACGTTTTTCCTTGATATAAGCAATTTGAATTTTTATACCTTTTTTGGTTGAAAAGCATATGCTGCATATGGGATTGTCAATCTTTTACTCCTGAGTTAAATCAGTTAAATTATTTTTGAAGGAAAACATTTTCTCAAATAGAGATGACATACCCTCCACATCAAGGGAAACTTTGGAGTGAGCTCTGTCAACCTATACATTGGAGCGAGATGTTGTTTCTATATCTTCAGATTCTCCAAATCTCAAAAAATGGAAAATGAAACATAGGACATAGAAACACAGAACTTCCTCTACTAGTCCTCATGTGAAGAAACATAAGTTTGATGGCCCTGTGCTTAATATTATCTTAAGGGTAGTACCTGATAAGTGGACTCTCATAGTATGTTTAAGTACTGCATGTGTGATCCTCAGAACTTTAAGAATTTAAGTGCAATTACAGAGAAATACATACTAATTCTGAAACTGTTATATCTTTCGATATTCTCTTTTCTCTAAGGTACAGTTATCTTCAAATTAGTATATGTAAGGAGCAGGATGTAAGGGTACAAACGCCCACACACACATTGTGGGGTGTAAGAGAGCCTGCCTACAAAAAATCCTTTTAATGTGTAATAGAGAGCTTTGTATTTCACTGTTATCTGATGAGGATCACAGATAGTACTGGGTGTCAGTTTTCCAAAAATCTGCCATTATAAATCACCTGCTAGACTTTATAGAAATCATTGAGAATGATTTAATTTTCTGCTATGGAAGTGTCCCAGATAGTGACCTCAAAAACAGCTTCAGTTAGATCAAGTTTTCTTCCTCCTCTTAAGAAAGTTCAGGACAAGCTCCTGGAGGCAGTTATCAGGGTTCATTAAAATATGTCTTTTGCCTCATCCCCTCTGGTTCCTGGGAAGAAAAATGCTTTTTCTGTCAGGTCATCCTGCTTTTCATTACCAGTTGTCTTGATAAGGGAGTAAATCCCAGGAGGACAGATTTTATCCCTATGGTACAGCTAACTTTGGAAGATATGTTGGCATTAACTGTGGTCTAGGACTTAAGGATACAACCTTTGGCAATGACAATTTTGGTATCAACCATGCCATCAGTCCTGATGGTGTTGGAGTCAGTGCTGCCTGAATCAATGGTTTATCTGTCCTGATGTTGGCTGTTGACCTTTTGGCATTAGTTCAATGCCAAACTATGCAGTGCCATTGTTATCCCCAGTGGTACTGGCCTTTCTGTGGCAAGTGCTGATGCCTTCAGTACCTAGCATGACACTGATGCTGATATCAGCATCACTAGCACAGACTATTTTGTATGTCTGTCCCTCAGCACCTGTCCCATGTGTGATGCTGGCTCCTATTCAAACCAAAGATACACATTTGTTTGAGGATCTGGCTGTCAAGCTTGTTAACTGGCAGTAGAGACGGTCAGAAACTTTGTACAAGATCTCTAAGTGGCTTATCACAGTGTTCCCTTGTCCTCAGAACTGTCACCTCTGATGGCTAGTAGTATGCTCAGATACAGGAAGAAGTATACTGACTCACCTGTGGAGTCTTTCACACTGATAGCTCTCAACCTCTTAGCATAAAAAATCTGGAAAAAGCAAAAAATAATGGGGGACAAAGCCCCCAAAATAGGGGAAAATGTTTAACTATTGCTGTTATAAACTTTGAAAGATTCTAGAATAAAAGGTCTTGCATTACCAACTTGTGTTACCATGCATTTTCTGAAGGATATGAAGTCTGAAACTCAAATACCTGTAATTATTTTGTGAATTCAAAACTCACTGATTCACCACAAAAATCCAGAAAATCACAGATTTCATGAGGAACAGACCAAAAATATGAGACAAAAATCTGGACGTTCTGCAAAAATCTGAACAGTTAAGAGGTATGTCCACACCGGATGACAACAATTAAAAGGATGCAAATTTTCGCATCCTCAGATGACCCCAAGTTTGGGGAAATCTCAGAGATGATGAGGTAGAGATGGAGATGGACCACAAATCTAGCATCCTTTTTCACAGATGACTTTACAGAAGGTATTTCAGACCCTCAGCCAACTTCTCAAATGATTTCACCAAGGTGATGACATTTGCTAGCATTATGGCATGGAACAATCTTTATGTCGTGACTTCCATCTCAAGGAAACTGCACTGGATCCTTTAGCTTCCTAAGGACTGGAATTCTTGGTCAGCTCCTAAAACCTGACTCAGTTGTGAAAACAGCTGTCCTTAAAAAGAATCCTACACCCCAGAACTCAGCTGTCCAACCCCCATAAGTAGTCTAGGGATTTAGACGTTCAGAAAGTGAGTTTGTCCATCCTCTAACATTTCTTTCTTTTTTGGGGGACTATATAATAACACAACTTACTCAGAACTAATACTGTTTTCTTAACTTTGTTTTCCATAGCATTTTCCTTATATTCTTTATTCTTCTACTGCGCTACTATATCTTACTTTCAATTTTCCTTTTATCTTCTGTTTCACACAAAATTGATCTTCTTAATATATTTCAACAATGCCTATCACTGTTTCGTAGTTTTTATTTTTTTTCTACTAAATTGTCTCATTTGTTGTTTGTCTTTATATCTCGGGATGCCACCTTTTTAAATGTCCAAAGTGGGACATTTTTATGAAATGCAAAATTTTGCAGGACAAACAATACCCACAACCAGAAGAAAGAATTGCACTCCACTTTTTTTGTTGAAATAGAAGTTAATTCGTGTACAATTTGACTTGTATCTGTTATTTCATATAATGTTAAGGTGCTTCAGATCATACTTAGGAAACATTTTGTTGCAAAATCTTAGAAATTTTGCTATTTTTCATATTTTTTAACAGCACACAATTGCCCAAATAGAGTGTACCAGCATAACGCGAGACAGGTAGTAACCCTATTTATATCTGTTTCTTGTAGTTTCTTAATCGCATTATATTCTATTCTAGCACAGTTTTTATAACTCTTTTCTTGTTATGCTATTTTATTTACATTTTATATCTATTTTTATAGTATGTGTTATAATTATGAATAACTTTCATACTATACTTCATTGTAACTCTTGTAACTATTTTATCTTTATTTTGTTAGATCTTTTCTCTCTGGGCCTCTGCTGAAAAGGAACTTTTCTACCCAGTCTGCCTATCCTGGTAAACAAATGCAAAATAAAATACATAACAATAAAATAAAATAAAATAAATAAATCTCTAATTTTAACATAAAAAATAACCAGAAAATCAGTGTAATAATTATTCAATTAATCTATTCAAGACTGATACCTATTAGATACCTATTATATACCCATAAGAAAAAGGAGGGATCTGGCACCTATGACATTGAGGAATGTGGCTGGTGCTTTGCCCATCCTGGTGGGAGGGAGGCAGCTTGTCTCACAACATTGGCATATCTACAAGATGGTAGGTATTCACACATGGAAGAAGCTAGGCAAGCTTACACTGTTAGAGGTGCATGAGCACCACTGTGCCGGGAAAGTAGGTGTGCATGGGAATGCATGTTTGCATGTGTCTCTCCCCTTGCTAGAAAACTCTCATGAGTTGTTGTGTAACCAAGTGGGAGGGAAAAGAAGGTCTCTGTGCAGGAAATGCAGGCTGGCCTGCTCCCTGCCACCTGACTCATATGTGGATAGGTTGACTGGGCTCCTGAGGCAGAAACAAATGGGCTGAGGGGCTCTCACCTAGTCTGGGGATGCCTTGGTCCTGTCCCTGTGGAATGAGTGGACTAGTTTAGTACAGGTAAGGGAGTCAATGAGGCAGATTATTCCAGTGCAGTAAAATCATTTTTGTTGTAGCCATAGTAACCTCTACAAGCTCACGTCTATCTGGTTGGTAAGCTTTCCAATGACACATGAATTCCAAATGGAAACACATCAGGATGAAGTGCTGGATCCATGTCAGTAACACTATCAAGAATATTCTTCATGTTATGCATCCTCTACTTTATGATGCCAAGAAAGGTTAGTAATAATATAAAATAAAGCCTCCTAGGTGAATAATGAATTTATTTGATGATTTTATATTGAATAGAAAGATCTCCTATTGAAATGTATTGATTGTGAAATCTTCTAAATCAATTGTTCCAGTCATCCTTAACTTGCAATGTAATAATTGAATGCCACTTTTTAAGCATATAGAAAAATACATCTCATTTTCTTCAGATAGTAAGACTGTCCTCTTTAAGAGTTTTAGCTTTATAACTGGAATAGAAAAACTCTTAATTTCTATCTTTCCTGTGGTGTCAATTGCATAACATAAAATTCTTACAGAAAAAAATAACTCCTGATGGAAAAACTTACAAAATACCAAGGCAGTTACAGTGAAGTAGTAGATACAATTATTTCCAATGATTCACATATATAGAAGTTAGTATATTTTTGTGAATAGAAACCTAGCTAAGGAGATAGTCTTATATAATCTCAACAAGAGAACTGGTATTTTAGTATAAAACTCCTTATAGGTCTCTAATAAACCCTTTAATCTTGTCAAAACAGGGTCTGATAATTCAACAGTCTAAACACTATCCCTGGGATTTAGAAGTTTACCATGGATGGGAAGCCTTAACATCGCTGTTTTCCCACCCACTGTAATCCTTTCCAATTCTTAGACCATCCTACTGCTGTTTCCCAGTATCAGGAACTTCAACATAGAATACAAGCATACTCTCATGGCTGCATGCAATTGTGGTCCTCTGGGGCAGTGCCTAATGCTAATTAACCATGTGCTGTCCACCAGGAATGCCAGAGGCTTCTGATTTATCACTTGTCAATGTAAAATACCACTATGGGAGGAAAAAGTGAATGGCATCAAAAGACAGTGGCCATCCATTCATTCCTATGGAAGCAGTTGCAATGTAGATAAATTCAGCAAAGATGTGGGGTGTGGGGTGTTAGTGTGTGCATGTGTGTGGGTAGGTGTATGCATGTCTGTAAGGGCATGAATGAAACTGGATGAATGTGTGTGTCTGTGTATGTTGGAGCATGCATGTAGATGAAACAGGTGAGTGTTTCAGTGAGCGCTACTGTCTGTGGCTGGGAGGTTGTTTATTCATGCCTGGATGTGTGTGTGTGTGTGTGTGTGTGTGTGTGTGTGTGTGTGTGTGTGTGTGTGTGTGTGTGTGTGTGTGTGTGTGTGTGTACCTGCATCCTTGTATATGTGTATGAATGTCTGGAAGTCTTGTCTTTTTGTGAGTGCATGGGTATCTGAAGGTGTATGTGACTTTAGACAGGGTGCCATTGCCAACGAGCTGTATGAGTCTCCAGGGAAATATTACAGCTGTTAGGTCTGATAGTGCTATTGTTAGACAAGGGCATTCATAGAATTGCTAAATAGGCAATGATAAGGTCCTTCCCATTACAGTCTGTCTGTAAATCACATTTTCTTCTCATCACATAAATTGTCTACAGCAGATAAGTCAATTTACTTGAGTGGTGAGTATGAGTATCTTTCTAAATTCCCAGATATTTTCAAAACGTTAATAATCTTTCCCGTTTGATAGCTCCTTTATATCTACACATCCTTATAAGGTGGACTACTGTATTTCTAATAGGTGCTTAAGTGAAATTATATTGGCATATACATTTATAGGTTCATAGGTTCATACTAGGCTATCTGCCCTGGGGCAATTATAAGCCTAGCCCGATTCTGTATGGCTTATGCCACCCCTTGATTTGAGTATACTGTGCCCTTTTTAAGGTTTAGTTTACTGTGCCTCTGTCTAATAGTGACACAGGAGTAATCCCT
Organism: Protopterus annectens; assembly: GCF_019279795.1. NCBI lineage: Eukaryota > Metazoa > Chordata > Ceratodontiformes > Protopteridae > Protopterus > Protopterus annectens. Next base: position 1,171,260,703 of record NC_056744.1, on the reverse strand, counting down.
GGGACAAACCTACAATCCCCCATCCACCTATCAAGATTCTTCTTGAAGAGATTCAGTGAGGTGCTCTGCCTCACATGAACTGGAATTCTATTCCAGAGTGAAGGGAGCCTCTGGGTTATGAACCTGTCCCTCCAGCAAGTTCTATTTATTTCTGTGCTGAGGTTCAAGTCCCTCGAGTGTGGCTCTAAGGGATTTAGATTTACTGAGGTGGAGCATGTCCATTAATTCTGGATTTGACATAGCTTTGTATGTCAGGCATAGATCGCCTTGAAGTAGGTGGTATGCAACCGAGTAGAGCTCGAGTTTTTTTAACCGAGCAGCATATGGCATCTGTTTGAGACCCTTGATCCTCTTGGTGAGATACTTTTGGGGTCTTTCTAATTGCTGCAGGTGTTGGGTAAGGTACATCCCAAAAGGGGCATTGTATTCTATGATGGGCCTGATTAGGGATGAATAAAGGGGCACGATTACCTCTCTTGATATAGATGTGAAACACTTCGTGATGAGGTGGGCTGTGTAGAAGGTCTTTCTAACCACTTTGGCAATGTGGTTTTCAAAGGAGAGATTGCTATCAACTTGGGTCCCCAGGTCCCTAATAACTTTCTCTGTACTTAATGGGTTTCCACCTATGTGGTAATTTGTGGGTACATTGTTTTTGCCAAAGAGTATGACTATACATTTTTTGGCATTTAGCTTTAAACCATGGCGCTGGCACCAGTTATCTGTCTCTGTGAGACCTTTTTGAAGGATGTCTGTGTCAGCTGGAGAGTCGATTATGGCACCCAGTTTGCAGTCATCTGCGAACTTGGTGAGCCATAGTCCTCCCACGTTTGCCTGTACCTCGGAAAAGTATATACCGAACAAGAGTGGTCCCAGGACAGAACCCTGTGGGACACCACTTGTGACTGGTTTAGAGTCTGACATGGCTCCAGCAACTCTCACTCTGTGAGTTCTGTCTTTGAGCCAGTTTGCGACCCATCTTGTGACATAGGGGTTTATATTTAAGCTGGATAGCTTATCTATGATGCCCGAGTAGGGTATTGTGTCAAATGCCTTTGCAAGGTCCAGATAGGCTGTGTGGACTACCTTCCCTTCATCTATGGCTTTGGTGACTGTTTCAAAGAAGTCAACCAGGTTCAAAAGGCAGGATCTGCCCTTGACAAAGCTGAACTGGGTAGGATCTAGTGTCTGTAGGTCCCCAATGTCTTTGTTTATGAACTCCATGATGATCCTCTCCATAGCTTTGCAGACTAAGCTAGTCAGGCTTATGGGGCGATAGTTTCCAGGGTCCGTAGAGGCTCCACCTTTGTGGAGTGGGGCCACTGTTGCTGTACGCCATTCTGTGGGCACATATCCTGTAGTGAGGCTGAGATTGTATAGCTGTTTTATTTGAGGGATTAGTTCCTCTTGGAGTTCATGTAGGACACAACCTGGGATGCCATCTGGTCCCATGGAAGCAGTGTTTTTTGCTTTGGAGAGGGCAGCCTTCACCTGAGCATCAGAGATGTTTGGGAGGCAGCCCTCTGCTGGGATAGATACTTGCTCTTTTGGGGGTGGAGAAGTTTGCACTGAACCTGTCTGCCAGGATATTGGCGATGTCTGTGGGTTCAGTGTATTTTTTGTCATTTAGAATCAACTCAGAACAAGTCTGGGAGTTGCATCCCAGGTTCCTAACATAACTGAAAAAAGCCTTATGATTGTCTTTGGTGTCCTGTGCAATTTTTCTCTCGAAGCTGGCCTTGGAGGATTTTATGAGGGATCGTAATTTTTTGCTAGTACTGATCAGAGATGCCTTCCCTATTAGGGATTTTGCTCTATCATGTAGTAGCTTCCTCCTTCTGTTGTACAGTTTATTTATGGCAGGGGTCCACCAGACTGGACACCTGCCTTTGGATGATTGGGTCTTGGTTTTGTTTGGGATAGCATTATCCATGCATTCCTGGAGATGTCCGTAGAATGCGTTCATATAGGATTCTGCGGTTTGGGTCATAGTTTCCACTGGCCCTGGGGCCTTGAAGGATTCCACTTCAGCTTTGAGAAGTGAGAAGTTTGCTTTTGAGAAGTTTTTCACTGTGATTTTCTGGGCTGGGGGTGGGGTCGGGATGTGAACATCCAGTGAAATTAATTTATGGTCTGATCTTACCAATGAGGGATATACTTCTGGTGTGGAGCATAGAGTCCCCATGTTGGTAATGATCAGGTCTAGTATGTTGTCCCCTCTTGTGGGAGTGGTGTCTGGTTGTTCCATAGCATTTGAGTTTATAATTTCCAGGAACCTTTGGGCTAAGGTGCTGGGGCTTGAGTAGTGCTCCCAGTCAATGTTTGGGTAGTTGAAGTCGCCCAATATAATGGTGTTTGGAGAAATCTTCATGTTCTCCAATGTTTTCAGGAAAGCCGAGTGGGATTCCTGACTTTGAGAGGGTGGTCTGTAGGATGCTATAAACTGAAAATCAGTCTTGCCCACTGTTAGTTGCACATGGATGATCTCCGATACTTCGTGCAATGCCACTAACCTGGAGGTGTGGATATCCTTGATAAATATGGAAACTCCCCCTCCTTTTGTGGTTCCGTCCGGGTTTTGGGGCCAAAAAGCATGATATGAGGTATAGCCTGGTAGTGCTGGGGTGCTCTCTGGAGCCTTGAACCAGGTTTCTGTCACTGCGCAGATATCAATGTTCTCCATACTGAGGAGAGCTTTGAGTGCGTGCATCTTGAGGTTAAGACTTCTGGCGTTAAGCAGCATTACCCTTACTTTCTTGTTCCTTGTGCTGTCTATGGGGGTGGGTTTGACTTTTGAGCCTTGCCTAAAAAAGGCACTATGGGGGTGGCAAGAGCCTTTGCCAATATCTGAAAGCCCAGTGGTGACAGGTGCAAGCCGTCCCTAGCGAAGCAACTTGGCTTGTCGAGCATGTCATCCCAAGCTGACAGACACTGGATCCCCTTTGAATGACACCAAAATTTTAGCCAATTGTTAAAATCGATCATTTTGTCTTTGTACTGTGGCATCATTCTAGGTGAGGGTAAGATGCTGCTCAAGGTCAGGGTCATACCAGCCTGGGCTACATGATCAGTTAGCTCCTCTATGTCTCTTTTCATGTAGTCCAGGGAGGTACGTCTCAGGTCATTCACACCAGCATGTACAATGACTGAGTCATATTTGTATTTGCTTTGGAGTGACCTGAGTGCTTGCGTTATATGGTGGATCCTAGCACCCGACAGGCAGCTCACCGTGACCTTCTCTTTATTCAGCCTGGTGAGCGGGACGTCAGTGTGTCTGACAATAGAGTCACCTATTACAAGAGTATCAGATGTGTTATTCAGCCTTAAGGGCTGTGGCTGCTTGGCACACTGACTTTGTGGGCTATGTGTTGTGCGTGTTTTGTTTTGAGGTAGCGTTTGCTTGGATGTCTGCTTTGGAGGTCTCTGTTGCTTAGGTAGATTTTTATTTAGAGCCTCCGAGTATCTTTTTGTGTTTTTATGTGTTTGGTTCGCTGATGTGGTGGGACTATGTGATACTGGAATTGTGTTGTGTGAGGTTACCTTCTCCTCCTGACTGGTTACACCAGTTTTGAGATGAGAGACCTCAGCCTCCAGTTTAGCTAAATAGTTGCATCTCTCACATATATTTGAACCTGTTTGGAGGAGGAGAGGGTTGTCCATGTACATGAGACAGTTGTAACATTGCCTCAAAATTCCCAGATTCACCAGCTGGACTGGAGAGGAAATCATTGACTGACCTTTGGACATGGTAGAGTAATATAGGGAAACTGAATTTAAGACGGACCAATAGAGGATAGGGTAATCATAGAGAATATGAGTAAGTAGTGTTTATGGTTTGATAGTGCTAACTTGTAGGATTACTTAATTGGACCAGTGAATTATGAATAGAAAACCCATGCTCTAGAGTTTTACAGATGTAATTATAACCTTACAATGGACTGCAGACCCATCCACTTCACAGGAACTTCAAAAGATTCCTTTATTAGTCTGGAGCCAATTAGTTGATGCCATCCCTACTAGATGGAAAATGGGAAATGTAATCAAAGACAAAATATGTTTTGACTACATTAACAGAACACAGAAGAAAAAAGTAAATTCTGTTATATTTCTCCACTCTATCCTTTAGTTTCTTCAGGATTTTGTCTTGATTCCTTTGGATAGTTTTTCAGTGCCTGCTGCAAAATATATGCCTAGAAATTCTATCTCATTAACTGTTGTAATTTCTTCTGAACACTTTCATTATTGTGTTCTGACATGATCATTCTTTTGGATTTATCCAGATTTATTATGTTGCCTATTTTCTTCTTATCTTCCCTAAAGACACTTCTCATGATGTCCTTATAGACATAATTCGTTGTTGCTTTCATTTGCATATACTATGGCTAGCATTCTTTGACAAGCATTGTGCAACTGTGCAGTGTTAAATGGCATGTTGGCAGCTGATAGCAAAAGGCAGCAAAAGTTAATTAGTAAATATAAGGGTCAGTGTAGTTACAAGATATTGAGCAAAACATTGCATAGTAAACCAGATTGACCATCTTATCGGGAAGAGCAGCACTAAGCCAGGACATTGGGCAAGCAGTGTGACAGATGGGTGTGTGAATGATGTGGCAGATGTCACTGCCAAGGCAGGCTAGTGCAGTACATTTCATGCATGTCCATGCATGCAGTGAAGTGTTGTATTGTTGTCAGTTCAGCTAGCCAACCTAGGTTATCACTGAAAAGGAGAAGAAGGGGTGGAAATAGGAAAGTAGGAAAGAGGAATATAGCAAGAAGAGGAAAACACACAAGGGCAGCCATAAGGCATGATCTATAGAGAAAAGGAAGGACATTTTCTATGGAATAGAGACATATATTCACTATATCAAGAAGAAAGGTTGATGGGGTAGATAGAGAGAAATGTTTGTGGAAGAGGGACAACAAAAGACAGAAGTGACAGACAGACAAATACAAAATGCAGGCACAAGCAGGCAGGAGCAGTATTCCCAGAAAAAGAGGGAATAGCAGTGGATGGACACAGACTAATGGAGGGCAGACAGCTAGTGATGGGGAGTGGACAATGAACAAAGTATGCAGAATGATATGATAGGGCAGAGAACACCTACAAGAGACTAGGGCTGGGGCTCTAATAAGATGCCTGAGCAAAGGGCAACACCAAGTCATCAATCATGTTCATGAACAATGTGATGGGCAGGCTGTACTTCTGGTGGCCCAGTGATCAGGGCCTGGAGGTTGTGCATCTTAATTCATGGTAGGAGGCACTTCACAGTGCAAAGGCAGGCATCCATCTCTTGGTACACCAGTCACCCCGAAATGATGCCAAGAGATGTTGGGATTACCACAAGCCACTGTCAGTAAAGAAGCCTACACCCTCATCGCCTGAGAAATGGTCACAGAAGCCATCAGCTAGTCCTGTAATTCACCGTCAATAGGATGATCTTCATCGCCCTGTTGAGAGGCAAACCATATGACCACTTGTGATCCAACACCAAAGGCATTGCCTGGCTCATGCTGTGGTGGCAGCTGGTGTACCACAACTGGACCTGTAGCGGGACAAGAAAAACAGAATCATTAGTGCACATATATGGCAAGCATACAATGGTAGTGGAGTTTCACACATAGCATGCAGACTCTGATGCTGGAAAAGTTGTTCCCATACACCTGTGAACCCTGCTTTGTTCATCTGTTACTCCTGAGGCCCTGTAAACGTAAGTATGCACACCTCAGTATTCAGGTACAACATGTAACGTAGTAACAGGAGGAAAAAAGTGCTTATAATACATATCTATATTTAGCTTTCTCTGTCTAACCTCTGCCTCCTACTTCTGAAGCAGGTCAGAGAGCTTCCACATCAGGTCACTGTGCCAATACCACCACCACTTACCAAAATAGGTGATGCCAGTGGCATCACTCACCATCCTGCCAAGCTCATATCAGGTATACATCTTCCACAGATGCCATTTTCTCCCTAGCAAACCAGGAAAGAGCCCTGCAGTTTACTGTGTCTGAGGAAGCCATGACTCCTACACAGGTGCACTCGAAAAACAAAATGGTAGCTTCTTGCACACAGATGTATGTTCAGACAGCATGTGATTTATCATAGCACAAAGTGTGGTACTAACAAATCATTGTAGTGCACCACGATAGTGCAGTGGTCCTCACTGCCTGTGTGCACAAGCATACTGGTGGCACACTTCCACTAAGCAGTACCAAGAGTGTGTAACACAAGCTGGGCTTGGTAGTGCATTGCATTCTGGGTGCAGTTCAGAGATAATGGCATTAAACTGACTCATTAGTTTAACTGTCATGTATAAACACCTTATTAGAGTGATACAAAGCATGTGCCCCATTTTGTATGAGAATTATTACAGACAAAAGTCCATGGAATACAGAACTTTGCATAGTAACACTCTGGAAGGGGATATGCATAGACATACTGAAGATAAAATGCCAACCTGGTAATGTAATCCAGCAGTGTAATCAATATCTATGGTATATGTGATTGGGAGCACAGCACAATGGCATGGCACTGCCATGTCCAGTTGTCATGATGGTACTGGTGATGCAGCCTGTGGGCACTGGGTGCCTTGAGAAGGACAGGACACAAGGAACATGAAGGCATCTGTATATTAGTGTAGGTACAACTTTGCAACAACAACAAACTGAAGAACCAAACCAGCAAATGGAACAAGCAGGCACAATGTAGAAATACACCACTTTAATAGTTCAAAAACCGCAGGTTAAACAGTATTCCATAAGTTAAACGCTTTCTTCTCCAACTGCAAGGTACTTCATCAAAACAAATGAATGTAACATCATGATCTCAGACATTTTTATGTGTGTACCCCATCCCAATTAATCATGTTTAATTGTTTAATTTAATAGAAAGCTTTAAAATGTAAAAGGTAAAACATAATATAAACTCAACCTATGCATGCTAAAAATGTGTTGTATGTATGAATTAAAACCCTATCCTAAAATACTTTTTAACTTTAAAATACTAGCTATGCTAATCATTTCATTAATTCCTGGATACTCCACAGCATTCAAACGCAGTTGCCATTTCAGCTCACTGATGTCCAAATGTATATCTAGACATTTTCCCTGTATGTCTTTTTTAAGCTGTTGTATTACCAGGATGCCAGGATGGTTAGCCAGCAAGAAGATTTCTTAAGAGAAACAAGAGTTCATAATCCATTTATTTGATCAAAGGGGTTATCCTAGTAGTCTATTGAATGAAATTTGTATGGAAGTAAAAAATAAGCGTGACAATGGGATATACAAGCCCATTTTAGGACACAAAACTAAGATATCACCAGATAGGGAAATTTTTAGTAAATACGATGACATTCAAACTGGTTTAATCATTACTTTTAACCAAGATGTAGACATCATATTTAACATTATCAAGAACAACTGGGATATTTTACTATTTGAATTGACTGTTGCCCTTAGAGTGGGTAAAAATCTCAGACTGGTATACAGGAAGGACAGGTCATTCAAGGACATTTTGGAAACAAATCTGGTACCTGAATGTTGTAACAGAAAACTAGGTAGTTTTAAGTGCAATAATTGTATTTATTGCCTTTACATTATGGAGACTGGAGGACTTTTCAGGTTGAACAATAGGAACATTTTTATTAATGGGCATTTTAACTGTAATAGCGTTATTATTGTCCCATTGCAAAATGCCAACAATGTCCCATATTTTAGATAGGAAATATGCCATAGCATTAGGAAACCTCGCTTGCAAAGTGAATGATGGTAGAACAATATAATGTTTGTTTTGTTATAAATTTGGTGAACGGTGTGTTTAAACTGTTTTTGGGGAAGAGAGACTATTTGCCTCTAGGTACTGAAGAATTGTTTAATGTGGTAGTTGTTCTGATTGCTTATACTCTGCGTTAGTGCTAAATTAAATCATTTGTATGCCTAGCAAAGCAAAAAACAGAAAAGTTTATTACATTCATGATTGCATCCTGTAAATTGGGATATGTGACACCTTCATATTGCAATGATCTGTGCAGTTAAATGCGCATGTTGTAGGCATAACGTCTGGCTACAGCAGTTCATATGGTTACCTGGAAACCCAATTACTTATTTCTTTTTTTGCCAACAGAAATGGCATTTTCATACGTTCATAGTAGTTGCTAGACTTGCAGTCCAGGAGATCACTGAAGAGCCTAGCCCACACAGTAGGAAAATGTAGGTTAAGAAAATCAAACAGAAAGCAGCCTGTTAGCAGTTCATAGCCTTGATATTTTAGTTGCTGCCCTTCCCACAGATGTTATCAACTGCCACACATGTGCATTCCTTTATTTTAAAGCGTTGTAACTGAGCATTAACCCTGCTTCCTCTTGGACTCTGGCCAGAAGATTGCATCAGCTGGAAAGTACAAAATCAGTCTGGAAATCCCCAGTATGGTTCATTTACATGGTGTTGTGGGTAATGATGTCATGGTGTCATGACAGAGCATGTAAGCAGGCGCTCGCCCACACACACACACACACACACACACACACACACACACACACACTTGCATTTGAGCAAAGACAGAGAGAAAAGAATGTATTTATATACCACTATGTGATTCATCTGACTGTAAATTAGACATTTGTGATTTGTTAATTTCTATGTATTGTCTTTCATTTGGATACAGCATTTTGCATGATTATGGACAATAGTTGCATTATTATACATATGTTGTTTTATAATTAGAAGTATCTGGTAAACTAAGGAAAAGTCTTGTGTATACAGAAAAGAATGCTTGTGTATCAGAGAGAAGATTCATAATAATGTATTTTTTTTGTCCATCTTTTGCTGAGTTTCTAGATAAGTATCCAAATCTACCATTACGGGTGGGTCTCTGCACCTCAGATTAGACTTGTGTATCCTTATTTTAAAGCAGATTTTTCATGTAAGTTACCCCCCCTCCACATTTTGCATGTAGTTCATTTCACTGCATGACTGCAAAGTACACTGCTGCTACCTGCTTTTTTTGGGTGTCCCATTTGTGTCACATATATCTATGGATGAAATAATCATCAGGGGATCGGTATGTCTAGTTTTCTACCTGCTGCCTCTTTTTCTTCTGCTCCCATTTTAACTTCACCATGTCTTTCTACTGGGAAATCAGCAGGTACATAAACTCATGTTCTGTGAGCCTTACCTGGGGTCCCCTGCAACTAGGGGTGGGGGTGCATGTGTATAGCTGTACATGCTGTGACCTAACTAGAATTTATTTTGGGGTGGAGATTGACCCTTTCCTTTTGCAGAAACAAACTTGTATGCCAGATGGCACTTTTTTTAGTTCCAGTGTTAAATCAAGGATCTCTTGGTGTTAAACGCCCATACTGTACACTTGACTAATGACATATGTCATGCACGAGTATTTTCTGAGTCAGGCAACTTAGGTCAGGAGTACCACACTATCTCTGTCAGTAGGACTAGTTCTAATTAAAGTGCCTATAAAACAATGACCATAAGTAGAACCTGTTAATCATTAATGTATTTTCGTTGCAGTGAATGCAGTTTCTGTAGCATAAATTAGATATGTGTCAGGTCTCTGGCGTCTCAGGTAAATTAGTCTTACCTGCTACTGCCTCCTAAATATACTTACAGCTTAAAAAAAAAAAAAGTAACAAAAATGCATAGGACATTAAAAAATATTGTAAGTACAAACTTTCAAACATAATGTGTTCCTTAGACATAATGTAAATGTCTAGGAATGGCAACATATCTACAGTTATTTGTATTATTTGTGGCTGTTGTATATTGATCAGAAATTCCAAGTGTGTCCTACAGTGCTGCCATTGATTTGATAATGACTAGCTATGTGGGAGTTGGAGAGATGACTGAGGCAATGGGGGATCGAGTAGCCATTGTAAGTTTTCTTCCTTTGGGGCGGATGTGGATTTTTCTACCAGTGGGGCATTCTTTAGTGGAAACTGGAAGTCAAGGTTCCCATGGATGTATGCAACACAGTAGTAAAATGATGGGGTACCTGAGAGCATCGTGTGCAAAACCTGTTTGCCTGTTCACCCTCATAGGAGTTAGAGCAGCTCTTTCCATCCAATCTTTCTTCCCTATGGATTAAAAATACACTTCCCCAGTTGTTACATGGCTTCTGCCTTGTATAATAGAATGAATGTGCCATTTGGAAAGAAATGGTGGAGGGTTAGCAGTGGAGGTAATACCCCCCAAAAAGGAAAAGAATTAAGAAAAAAAGAGTAGCATAAACTTCAATAGAAACAGCGGAAGTTGTAAAATTAGTTTTTATGTCTCAGTAGCTGAGAAAGTTTCTTTGATACAGAGTGGCTGAGCTAGCTTGCATGTGAAGGTGGGTAGGCTTGACTAACTTTTTTTTTTTTTTTAATATTTATAATGCTTCCAGCTGACCATCTAAGACTTTCTGTTCTAAGTACTCCTAACCTTTGTATCCCCGGTACTATGCACTGAGACTGGGACCCCCTTGGCTGTAGACAGGCTGGGAAGTGGAAATACAGATTAGACCTCCTAGTAGCATCATAAATGCTGATGTTATTGTGGATGATTTTTAGGGAATGATGTAACTAAGCAGTGCTGCTGACATTGTGCACATCACCCCACGTCAGTTAGCTTTAGCCCTACTTTGTAGTTCTGAATCTTAACAGCAATCTGACTTGCGATCATGACAAACTCCCCATCACCAGAGAAGTGTCTAATCACAGACAAAAGTCCCCCTTCCTCTCTTTTGGAATGGGAGAGCTGACAAAATGCCACTCCTTTCTACCGCACACTCCCAGGCTCCACCAGTAACCAAACCGGGTTTCATTATCTTTAATGGAAAAGTTCTAAATATACTAAGGATAGAATGTTTATCTTTAGTGTGAACTAGTTCAGGTTAACTCTCTAATAACTATGATTCAACACTGTCACTGAAATTCTCTGCATATGTGTAGCTCAACACAGACACACACATACACATACGCACAAATAAATAATATTCAAATGTATGAGAGTCTGGAGTACCAGAGTATAATAAGTAAAATATCTTGTACTGTAAGATGAGGAACAAGTTATATGATGAGTGTCAAAGCCATAGGTCTTGAAATCTGGTATCTTATTCTTACATTACAAAATATTTTGTGTATCACATGAACTGGACTCAAACATATCCACTTATCTTTTTTTGCTTCTTTATTTAAAGTAATGTTCCCATTAATAGCACTGGGATGCTGAATAGGGTTTTAAGTATTTGCTGAAGAATTGTTTTTTTTTTTTATTCTTTGTTGTCAACTGCTGCTGACTGCCAAGCAAATCCCAGTGCCTCTCCTCTATCATAGGGTTTACCTCTGTCTCTTGGCCTCCCCCAGACTAACTCTGATTAGGGTTGAAACCAGTGAGGATATGAAGGTATCCTAGATACATGCCATATTGCTGCTGGGAGTGTTTTCCTATATTTTATCCCCATAATTTGCACACTCTGGCAACACCCTGTAGGTGGATCATGCAATTAGTGGACTGTGCTGATCTGTTCCTCACTTCCACAAGCAGCTAACAATGGCATGTCACCCTGCCCACACCCGGGAAGTATTTTGCAGTTGTTTCCCCAGCTTCTGCCTAGGAAATTTAACTGCATTGTGCTCCTCATGCATGCACTCCTCCTTAGACAGGTGCACCCATCCTCCCTCAGACACCCAAACCACTAATCAGCCACAGGTCATCTGGGCTGTAGTCAGGGCTTCATACCTTTATACCACTGTGCTGCTAAAGGTGATTTTTAATGTATTTTAGTAATGCAGTGAGGGCTGTATAACAATTTGTTTTAGCAGCAGTTTGATTGTATGTAGTTTTATTACATAGAATTTGACTTTTTTGCTGTTTTGTCAGTAATCGGATTTTCTAATTGGCTTGTTGCATTTCTGCTTGTAGGTTAAGTTTTATTAGTTACAGATTTTTTTTTTATTTAAGGTCGGATTCATGTTCTAAAGATTTGATTGAGTTAGGTTGTTTTTTTTTTTACCTAGTTTGTTTGTATTGCAAGTTTTGTTTCCTGTTTCAGTTTTATTTTCTTTTAACTTAACTGTGACAGGATTTTAGAACAGGGTGTCTGTGGAGTTGATAACGCACATACAATATAACTAAGTGTGCAGATGACATACACAAGTTCCACATAAACAATAAAATGTACATCCTTTTCCAGACAATTTTACCTGGTGACACATGCTTTCTGTATGAGGTTCTGGTTTTACTGAGCTTATGGCTTCTTGAGATACAGCTGAAGTGTGATTGTGGTCTTCAGAACCTCTGTATATGTAGTGGTGTGTGTGTGTGTGTGTGTGTGTGTGTGTGTGTGTGTGTGTGTGTGTGTGTGTGTGTGTGTGTGTGTGTGTGTGTGTGTGTGCACGCATGTGTGTGTTTACTTAAGGGACTGGGGTTGCAGCTGAGAGTTTAGCCTTGATATTCTGTATATACTTGCACCTTTCACATGTATTTAAAGTCATATCAAATAGGAATGCATTTTCTTTGAGCATGAGACAGTTCTTATACTGCATTGCGACAACCACATATTTGAAAAGCAAAATGCAGTTAAAAAAAGCATAAATATAGTTGCAAGTATAGAAAACTTATGGAAGAACCTGATGTTGATCAGGAATGAATACAGGAATAATTAAGGAGAGGCAAATTCAAACCAAGAGATGAAAGGTTAATATTAGCGGCCCTTAATAATGGGCTGTGTACATGATGGTTTATAAAGTCCATTGAACAAGTGGGAAGAACTGGCAAATGTAGGTTTTGTAAAACCAAATTGGAAACAGTTGCACAACTCGTTGCTGATTGCGACATACTAATGGCAGAAGGACTGTATACTGAAAGGCATAATTATGTGGCAAACTGTTGCACTGGGGATTGTGCAAATATTATGGTAATGAAGTGGCCAAAAAATACTGGAAACATGAGCCACAAAGCATCATTAAAAATGAGGAAGTCTACATCACTTGGCATCATCCATTACCGACAGTTCAAAAGATAGATGCTAGAAAACCGGATATAATGGTCCAAGAAAAGAAGACAAGAGTAGCATTGATCATTGAAATTGCCACACCCGGTGACTACAGTGTCTTGCATACAGAGAGAGACAAATTCATACAGTATTAGGACCTAGAGAAAGTGTATAGTCAGAGCTCCTACTTGCTGCATGTGTTTTTAATGTTTAAATTGCACACACACACATTGAAGAAGGGCTTTTATGACCTGAATAACCTGAAGTGCTTTTACTGGCAATTTTCCAGTTGTACAATTGTGAACAATTGATTTAGTTTTTTCTGGTATATCTTTAAAATCTGGCAAGTGTTTATTTATTGCATTGCTCTCTTGCTTAGGTTTCTTAGCTATAAATCTTAGTTCATTCTGAAGTGTGCTACTTTAACCCCCACCCTCAAATCTTTCTGAATGTTTTATTATAAAATAACTGCCTGCTGTTGCCTTCATTCTTACCCTAGAATCTCTGCTTTTCTCTTTTTCTAGTTGAACTCTACATTTACCTACAAAACAGAGTCTACAGGACTGCAATTGGTCACCATAACAAAATCAGTTTCTCTCAGCATTTAAGCAGAGTAGGTTGAAGACAAAAAGCATTTGTTAAGCTTTCACTTACAGTGCTGTGTAATTAAGCAGGTCACCATTTTGGTCAGCCATAGGGCTCTTTTTTCTACTTGAGTGTTTGCCTCCTTCCCCTGTAACTTAAGTAAACTGACTCTTACATTAAGAGCTATAATACTTACCTTATAGCTTTAGGACACCTTAGGAAACCTTGTAAACTGCAATAGCCCTGCTACATTCACCCTCGCTATGCTCGGGCTTTCTTCGCTCCCCTCCCTGCCCCCAATTCCCTCCTGCCCCCAGTACCTCTAAATTTATAGTACTATAGCCACTCCCTTACTTTCTAGATCCTATCTGTTTTCATCTGAGATAATTCCTCCCACCCCCATTCTTCTACCTACATTTTAATAGCACCTATTAGCTTTCATCTAGCATTCTCCCATCCCCCTTCCAGTACCTTTACCTCACCACTCTATCTTCTGGTGTTGCATCACCAGGTAAAACAGTTCCTTAACTCACTAGCTGAATCACAAATAATGATATACTCCTCTTTACTACCCCTCTTGTTTGCACCATACCTCCTTACCTTGTATGAAAACCAGTTTCTCACGGGATTTCAGGTCCCGAAAGGCCATACTATCACCCCAGCTGTAAATCCTCCCACCTTCAACCATACATACAGTACCAGGTCCCATCCAACATCTTGTTCAGTCTATCAACATCTCAACCCCAGGCACATTAGCTCTAGATCCAAACACTACCACAAACTAATAAACAAATTCCTGAAGTTCATCACCAAGTATAGACTTAACCTAATACTTGGTGGTGATATTCACCCCAACCCTGGCCCACCCACTTCAGATACACATACCCCCTCTACTTGCAATCTAAGCTACAAACCTACAATTAATAGGCCAACTAACTCTTTCCTAGCCTGTCATCTCAATATTAGAAGCATTAATAACAAGGTACATGAATTGCATGCACTTCGGGATGTCCACTCCCCTGAGATTCTCTGTTTATCTGAAACCTGGTTAAAACCTAACACTACAGACAATGAAGTGTTACCACCTGGGTACAACATACACAGGCTGGATCGTGCTTCCAGGAAGGGGGGTACTCTATAAATCTGAGTTGAATGTCACTATAGATATAATACAACCACCTCAGATTAATAACTCAGAGATTCTTGCCACCAAATTGCAACTTAATAAAATAAATGCATTAATATCATCTGTATGTACATTCCCCCAGGTAACAATATATCTACACTTGAAGATATCCTGCACTGGCTATCATGTCACTACCCCCAAGAAATCCTACTACTTGGAGACTTTAAGATAGACTGGGACACCTGTTCCTCAGAATCCCCAACCACCCATATTAACCTGCATGCATTTACACAAATCATATCCACCCCTACCAGGATAGGTAAACCCAACCAAAAAGAAAGCATACTTGACTGGGTATTCATAAATAGTCACCCCCAACTGTACACCTCTGGTACCCTCCCTGATGGTCTAAGTGATCACCTTCTCACATACGTAATTAAGCACAAATCCATTAATTCCCAACAACCCTTACTCAGAAAGGTTAGAAACAATAAAAACTTTGACCCTGCCAAATTCCAACAAGAACTAAACTCATGTAATTGGTCTATTTTAAAACACATCCCCTTAGAGGAAGCAGTAGTATACTTTAACAACAAATTACTTGAGATCCTTGATTTGCACGCACCTGTTCGTTCAAAGCGAACAAAGGCAAAAACTGTGCCATGGCTTTCTAAAGAGTCTAAACTCAAAATTACCCTTAGAAACAAAGCATGGTCTTTATGGCGTTCTTCTAAAGACCCCCAAGATCACATTAAATACAGGTAATCCAGGAATGAAACTAAAAAATCCATTTTACAAGACAAAAAACAATACTACTGTAATTTACAGACAGTAAATCAAAATAACCCTCAGAAGTTTTGGGCAGGTTTAAATAATCTACTACATCCTGGACAAACTTCAACCCCAATCCCTGCTGCTACTATTGATAAAACTCCTGAAGATGTTTCTGACAGTTTTAACTGATTTTTTACTGAGACATTTCAAGCCCTAGCTAGCCAACTACCTCCTAGCTCCCCGGTATTGAAAGTACCACCCCTAGAAACCTACTTGCATTCAGCTTCCAACCAGTCGCCACTTCACTTATCCGTACCTTGATCAAAAAATTAAAACCCACTACACTTTCTGCTGATCAACTCCCTGCCGTGTACCTACAAAAATCAGCTGATGCTATTGCTTACCCCATCTCAATACTAATCAATCGAACCATAGTAGAAGCTAAAATTCCCACTATCTGGAAAATATCCTATGTAATCCCTCTTCATAAAGGAGGCAGCTCTACTGAATTCTCCAATTATAGGCCAATAGCTATACTCTCTCCACTTGCAAAGATTATGGAAAAATGTATTCATAGACAACTCATGCACCACCTAATCCAGAATCACCTTATGGCAGATACTCAGCATGGCTTCCATCCTCATCACAGCACTACTTCAGCCTTCCTAGCCTTTACCAACACCATAAACCATAATCGTAACAGTAATTATATATCCTCAGCCCTCTTCTTGGATCTTTCCAAGGCATTCGATATGGTTGATCACCAACTTTTAATCCACACCCTGCAAACATTCTGTCTAGATACTAGAGCCCTTCAATGGTTTCAATCCTACCTGAATAGTCGACAGCTGGCTGTCCTCTGGCAAAACAAACTCTCTAATCTTCCACCTAACAACCTTGGAGTACCACAAGGCTCTATACTAGGGCCCTTGTTGTTCTCCATCTTCATTAATGACCTTTATACTGTCATCCCAAAAGTCAGCTGTATCCAATACGCTGATGACTCTACTCTGATTTGCTCGGCCACATCTCCAATAGAGTTATGGTCAGCTACCCAGACCACCTTTAATACAATAGAAAACTGGCTTTCTGAACGTTGTCTGATCCTAAATCCCAAAAAAACTAAAATGCTGTTATTTTCACCAACACGTAGGTCTACCGCTTTCACCTTTACCATAAATTCAAATGATGGCACAATAATCTCCCCTGACCCCTCTACAAAACTATTAGGTGTCATCATAGATAATAATCTAAAATTTGATCTACATGTTAACCAAACTATCAAAACCATCAATAAAAACCTAGGGTCACTTTACAGAATAAAAGCCTTCCTAACCCCTCCAGCTAAAATTGCCATAGCAAGCTCTCACCTTCTTTCAACCCTTCTGTATGCATCCCCTCTACTCTCGAATTTAAACAAGACTGTCCTTAAAAAACTCTCAATTTGCTACAACCACATTGCCAGGTTTGCCACTGGGCTGCCTTTTAGGACACATCATTGCATCAATCTAAATCAGCTTGGGTGGCCTGAACTACCCAGCCTAATCCAGTATAATCAACTGATTATGGCCTATAAAATCCTCTATAATTCGGACAATACTCCTGCACTTAAAAATATTATCACCCCCTATAACAATCCTAGACCGCTTCGATCCTCTAACAAACTACTAATTCAGACTAGCAAAATTAATAACACAGCCGGTGACTCTCTCTTTACAAACTCTGTAAGTAGACTCTGGAACTCTCTTCCAGCTGATATTACCTTACTTTCTACCTTAGGTCAATTTAAAACTAGACTCAAACAACATTTGGAATTTAACTAGCTATGTCAATGTATCAAGCCTGGCTAACTCTGTCTAGAATGTGTAAAAATCTGTTAACCAGTTTACTGTGTAATTTAATTTAATCCTGATTTACGCTCGGGATTAACTCTAACCTGTGGAACTTGTTTAACTTGCTTACTTATGTAATCACTGTAGATAGTCTGTTTGTAATATGTAATGCTGGTATTATGTAATGCTGTATCTGCTTACCCTTGGAGCTTTTCTCCCCGGGCCTCCGCTGAAAATGGACATGCATCCAGTCGGACTATCCCAGTCAACAAATGTAAAATAAAATACATAAATCTGCAGGCTGAAATAAGAGCAGTGTGGAAGAAAGATACCCAGACAGTTCCAATAGTAGGAGCAATGGGTGTTATAAAAAAGAATTTACAATCGTATTTATGTTACCAATACATGTAACAACATACGAACTGCAGAAGGAGTCATTACTGGGCATATTGCATGTGCTGCGAAGAGCACTTTTGGCTGACATCCAAGATTGAAACAATACTAATTTCATGAACTTTAATACTTTGACTTAGGAATTGGGCCATTCTCGTCATGGTGTTAGAAACCCAAATGACTTGAAGAAATGAAAAAAGACTGAAAATTATATATAGAGTGTATTTATATAACATATATCATGGACAGAAGAAAGTTTAAAACTAAAAAAGACAGCTGGGTGCACAAGACCCAGGATAAAAAAGTGCCCAATCCTGGTAGGCGCACTGGTGCCAGGACTGGAAAAAATGACAGTGTAGAATCCTCAAAACATGGAAACAGTACTACAATGGGGCCAGGCCAGGCCCAGTGGCAAGATGGCCCCCCTGTTGTAGAAGGAAGTAGTAGTCCACAAAAATCACAAAAACTGATAGGCCAAAGAAGAGCCATAAAGACGAAAAAGTGGACTATTGAGGATAAAAAAGAAATTATGCATTTTTACTACTATGCAAAAAGCCCAGAATTTCCAGACACAAGATATACAAAATGATTAAGAGAGAAATTAGAGGAAAGAAAAATACTTCCACAAGAGAAATTGTCAGAAGCTTGAAATGAAAATTTGTGTTCATTAATACAACAGTTTTGTGAAAAACAGTATATAGATCAAGAAACCTTAATCTGTTTGGAAAAAGAAGCAACTGAGGAAGTGCGAAAATACAAACAAAACCAAGAGATATTTGAAAAGTGTGAAAAAGAAATATGGACATAGGAAAGAAAGAGAACTTTGATATGGTGCAATATTTATGCAAAGGAGAAAGCCAAATTAATCAATGTAAAGAAGGCAGCCCCAAATATATTTGAAGAGAAATACAGGAAAGGACATCTGGCTATAGAAAATTTCGCAATAAAAAAAAATAATATCACAAAGATGGAATGTAGAAAAAAGATTAGTAAAGTAGAAATTAAAAAAAAAATAGAAGTTGAATATATGGAGTGCCTGCAAAGTGAAGGATTTGGTGTAGAAAGTCTAACACAGGTCCCCAAAGTAGGGAGATACAGGAAGATCAGGAAACATCTGAAGAAGAAATATGGACATGGGAAGAAAAAGAGATTTAATATGGTGTAATATTTATGCAAAGGAGAAAGCAAAGCTAACCAATACAAAAAG
This sequence comes from Protopterus annectens, assembly GCF_019279795.1. Classification (NCBI taxonomy): domain Eukaryota; kingdom Metazoa; phylum Chordata; order Ceratodontiformes; family Protopteridae; genus Protopterus; species Protopterus annectens. The sequence goes on along the minus strand of NC_056744.1, from coordinate 1,171,241,801 downwards.
AGCAGCACCAAAGATATTTGAAGAAAAATACAGGCAAAGGATTCCGGACATGGAAAACTTTACAATACAAAAAAATAAGAAGACAAAGAGGAAAAGCAGAAAAGAATTTTAGTAATGGAGAAGTTAAAGAAATAGAAACTGAGGTTATGGAGTACCTGCAAAGTGAAGGATTCAGTGTAGAAAATCTAGTTAAGAAAGCACCACAACAGGATAGAGTAATGGTTATCCGAATTAAGGGGAAACCAGTGGAACAGGAAGCAATTGTTCAGGTGCCATATGAAGATAATTTGGAGCCTTCCACAGAAAACCAGTATAAACGTTCACTTGAAGCTAGACAGCAAGGGAAGGAACAGGAAACTGTGGAAACTCTGATGCAGTTAATGCTGAGGAGTGATAGGCCAGTGAATTCCCATATGACAGAGTTACGGATAACAGGATGAAATTGAAGAGAATTTGCCACAGGAAGATTCTATAGAACCTTCTATAGAATGCCCATAGGAATTGGAAACCAAGGGATGTGCCCTCAGTTTGGAAGAAAATGAGCTAAGAGAAGAGTTGCATGATTTAATAGACATAGACAGGCATATCGAGATCAATGAAAGAAATAGACTGCAGAAGGTTAATAAAACCCAGAAAGTCAGAAGTCTGATAAAACAAATGAATACAGTAATTAGAGTTGTCCATAGAGTTCCATGCAAAATAACAGAAGTAAACAGGATATGTTACTGTGCTGCTAAATTAATAACTGATAAAGTTTTACTACAACAACACAGGGTAGCAAGGGAAAAGAAGGGGAGAAATCGAATACCACCATGGAAATATCAAATAGAGAAAACTATAAAGCAGCTAAGACAAGAAGTGTCACTGTTAGAAGACTATAGAAGAGGGAACAGATCAACAAAAATACGAAGAAAGATAGATGTGATAAAAGCAATGTGCAGTATTAGAACAGACCAGGATCTATCATGCACCATTGCAAGTAACAAACTAAAAATTTTAGCACAGGCAGAAAAACTTAGAAGATAGAAAGATAAATATAAAGGAAAAGTACAAAATAAGCAATTTATTGATGACCCAAAAAAGTTTTATAGAGAATTGGAAATAAGATAAAAGTTATTGAAAGACCGCCAAAAAAAGAAGAAATAGATGCATTTTGGAGAAGTATCTATGAAGATCCTGTAGAACATAAAGATGCTAAATGGATAGAAGAAGTAAAAGAAAGAATAAGAGGGTTAAAGGTACAGGATATGAAATGGGAAGAAGTAATAGCCAGAGAGATTGAAACAAAGTTAACAAAAGCCTCCAATTGGAAAACCCCAGGCCTAGATGCAGTACCTAACTTTTGGCTGAAAGTATTAACATCTTTGCATGAAGATTTAGCCATGAGTAAGAACTATTTATATGCGCATCCTAAACAGACACCAACCTGGTTAACAACAGGAAAAACAATGCTCCTACTTAAGAGTGACCCTACAAGCTACCCTAAAAATTATAGACCAATAACTTGCCTTCCGACGATGTATAAACTATACATGTGAATTGATGCCGACAGAGTTTATAGTCATTTAGAAGAAAACTCAATTATGGCAGCAGAACAAAAGGGCAATAAAAGAAAGTCATATGGAACAAAGGATCATTTGTTGTTAAATAAAGTCATAGTGAAGAACTGTAAAAAGGGGAAGAATCTAAGTGTAGCATGGATTGACTACAAAAAAGCATTTGATATTATCCCACATTCATGGATAAAAGAGTGCTTAAAAATGTATAAGATACACACTACACTGATCGGCTATATTACAGTGACCATGAAACAGTGGCAGACCACTTTGCAATTAAGCCATGATAAAGGACAAATTATTATCCCAGGGATAAAAATTCAAAGGGGGATATTCCAGGGTGACTCTCTGTCACTGCTGCTATTCTGCCTTGTCCTTAACCCATTAAGCTGTTTACTTAACAGCTTAAGCCATGGCTATAATTTGGTTCCTAGAAAACAACAAAGTTTAAATACTTCACATCTTCTCTTTGTCGATGATTTAAAATTGTATAGCTCATCAGATGTGGAACTGAAAGCACAACTGCAAGGTGTCAAAACCTTTTCAGATAATACAAGAATGTCATTTGGTCTTTATAAATGTGCAAAAGCAACCTTTAAAGCAGGAAAACTGCATGCCAGGAAACCATCAGTTTGGGACAAGAATGTGATATAAAAGAACCTGAGCAAGAAGGAGTGTATAAATATTTGGGAATTGAAGGATCAACAATAAAACACAAACACATGTGAATAAAAAATGGTAAGGAATACTTCAGAAGACTTAAATTAATCCTGAAAACAGCACTGACATCTTGGAACAAAGTCCAAGATATAAACCAATTTGTTCTTCTTGTCCAAACTTACAGTTTTGGAGTGATTGACTGACCCCAAAATGTGTTGGATAGATTAGACAGGAAAACAAGAAGGATGCTTCATGCTCACTAAATGATTTATAAAAATCAGTGTATATCAAGATTATATATTCCCCGCCCTGAAGGAGGGATGGGCTTCCTTGAAACTGATTACATGTATAGATCTGCAATTGTAGGACTCCACACACATCTGCTGACCTCACAAGACCCAAATGTAGTGAAAGTTTTGAAACGTGAGGAGAATAAATCTAAGTTAACTTCTCTGTTTAATTTAGTAGAAGCATATCTGCGTCAAGCAGGAATGGAAATCAAACCAGAAATAGATGAAAATCAGGCAGCAACTGAATGTGCCAAAAAGCAAAAGAAATAATATAATGTGAAGGACAAGATGAAAAGGCAAGAAATGTGTAAAAGGCATAAATATAGCTGCAAGTAAAGAAAACTTCTGGAAGAATCTTATGTTGATCAGGAACGAACGCAGGAGTGGTTAAGGAGAGGCGAATTTAAACCAAGAGATAAAAGGTGGTAGCACAAGATAGTGGGCTATGTACATGCTGGTTTACAAAGTTGATTGAACATGTGGGAGAAGCAGACAAATGTAGGTTTTGTAAAACCAAATTGAAAACAGTCGCACACCTCATTGCTGGTTGCGACATACTAATGGAGGAAGAACTGTATACTGACAGGAATAATAATGTGGCAAGACTGTTGCACTGGGGATTGTGCAAACATTATGGCATTGAAGTGGCTGAAAAACACTGGAAACATGAGCCACAAAGCATCATAGAAAATTATGAAGTTTATATCACTTGGGATTACGTATTACCAACAGTTCAAATCATAGATGCTAGAAAACTGGACATAGTGGTCCAAGAAAAGAAGACAAAAGTGGCATTGATCATTGAAATCACCACACCCAGTGACTACAGTGTCTTGCATACAGAGAAACACAAAGTCATAAAATATCAGGATTTGCAGGCAGAAATGAGAGCAATGTGGAAGAAAGACACCCAGGCAGTTCCAATAGTAGTAGGAGCAATGGGTTTTTTAAAAAAAGAATCTACAATCGTATTTAGATATGCTACCAATACATATAACCCCATACCAGTTGCAGGAGTCATTACTGGGCACATTGCAGGTGCTGCAAAGAGCACTTTTGGCTGACATCAAAAACTGAAACAATACTAATTTCATGAACTTTAATTGTACTTTGACTTAGGAATGGGGTCCATTCCTGTCATGGTATTAGAAACCCAAAAGATTTGGAGAAATTAAAGCTTGAAAATAATCTCATGACATGCCTCCATACCCACTGTAAAGTATTAACTTTCTGTATAATAATATAATTTAGACAAAGACATATTGCCAATCAACCCCCAATGTTATTGTTCTTAAGAAGACATTACAGAGGAAAGTGTTATAATAAGGTTTAATTTTAAAAATGGAATGTGTTTAATTTCATCTGTTTACAGCTACTTTATAGAGCAGGAGTAGGTAGTAAGGCAATATACCTCTCAACCTTTCAGCAGAAGAAATCTGGACAAAGCCAGAAATAATGGAGGGACAAAGGCCCAAAAATAGGGACAGATTTTAAAAATGCTTTTATAAACTTCAAAAGTCCACAGAATAACAGGTTTTGAATTATTATGTTTTTTTCTGAAGGAAATTAAGTCTGAAAGTCAAATGGCTCTCATTATTTAGTATTATACTTAGTGACTTTAAATCTCAATAATTTGGTAGAAAACCACAAATTTCATGAGGAAAAGACCAAAAATATAAGCCAAAAATCTGGACAGTAGAGAGGCATGTTAAAGGCAGAGATTTTAAAAAGTAAAAAGTAAGAGAATAAAAAGTGGGTGAGAAGATATAAACGTAATGGTAAATTACATTTAAGCAGTTTAAAGAGAGTACCGTCTCAGTATGACTCTGTAGTGCTTACCTGTATGAGAAATAAGATGATGTAAGATAGGAAGAAGCTTCTGAGTTAAGTGTACATCAGGGTTGGGCAAATCACAAAGCCACTGGGCTTAAAGACATCAGGGACAGGAATATAATTAACAATTTTCACTAAGAAGCCTAGTCTGGCAATGATCACATTGAAACATTGAACTGTTTTCTTTACCTTAAATAAAATTGCTATTTCTCAGGTCGTCCCACAGTTCAGAAATAATTTGGACTCCCAGAATGCAACACAAATACTTGTTATCTGGCTTTAATCTAGAACTTTCAAAACATCAAGAAAAAAACTTTAAAGTAAAATAACCTTGCAATAAAACACAGCAAAAGCAATAAAATAATACAAGTATTCAAACTATAAACCAAAAATCAAAAATAATTCCCTGACAAATCTTTCTCCAGTAGCTCCTTTAATAAGATCTCAACCATCCAAGAACAAGCACCTTCTAAACTAGCTATCATTATGTTCTAACCATTAACAATTGGATGGAGATAACTCTGACATAGTCAAAGTATATATAATTCCTTAGTTGTACAATATGCAATGTCACATTAACTTGAGATCAAGGAAAACAATCAGTTACTTTATGTCCTTTGGAATGGCTAGCTATGATACAACTATAGAATGGCATAAGTCCAAATCCTATTTGAGTTTAAAAACTGAATTTGAAGAAAAATTAAAATCTTTGGGCCAGATTCCATAAGAGTTTTTCTCAGTGTAAGTATGCCCTAATTCTGAAACACTTGATCATAGCGTAAGTGACTTACTACAGTGTAAGGCCTGTCTATAAACAGGCTTACAGTGGGGACCAGATTCCAAGACACCTGCTCTCAATGTAAGTGGTCTGTTACACCATAAGCAACTCTTTTGGAATCGGGCCCTGTGTTTTTCAAGGTCTGAAATGCCTTGCCACAATCCTTTACTTATAATATTCACTCCGAGAATTTGGATGTTTTAACTTTATTTATATTACAGGCATCTATAAATAAAAAATAGGAAAAGGTACTTTATTTGATTACTGGAGCCTTTTTATTGGTAGGCAAACTCAGCTTTGTGGTGGTAAGAAAGGTACAAAGTAAAGTCTAGATATGAAGATATGAAAGAAAATTCTGAAAATGCCTAAAAAGTAAAATTTAATACAAGAGCAAATGAGACATATATGAGGGTTAGTAATTACTCTTACAGACTTTGGGAATGAGTTTGATCCTGAAAGTTAAAGTAAAATAGTAATAAAGGAAAAATACAGGGTAGGCAAGGTTATATTTAAAATTATTTATGCAATGAGTAAGGAAGCAGAATGGTTATGTCAGTTTTGATTAGACCATGAAAGCATGAGATAGGATGGCTTCTTCAGCAAGCAACCATTTCCTATGTAGAGAATTGGGCTGTATGTGCTTTGGATCAGAACTGGTACAGGGGGTTATTATAAATACAAGGCCACAAATGGAAAAGTTACATATGGTTTCAAACAACAAAAATATTAAAGTTTTTATGAAGTGTTACAGGGAAAAAAAGGAATTACATTTTTTTCTAATAAGGAAATACAAAATCCAAGTGGAGAATTTTGGTGTTAGGGTAAAAGAGTTTTGAAGAACTTTGATCTTATGGAAGATACGTAGTTTGTCATTTAGCACGAAACTATAGCTATTAAAACTGTTTAAGTGGATCATACATGTTTTGGGCATTCTGCTTAAGAAAGCAATTAGAAAAATAGATGATGGCTTTTTTTTTGTCAGTGATCTGGAAATCATATGTTAAAAAACGTGCATTTAGTTTTCCATCTTGCGTTTTTAAATCTGTTTTATAGCTGGAATTTGGTTATGGGGTAAGTAAGATTTCTGTCTAGTTTTGCTTACAGGTTAAATACCCTACTTGATGGAAACTAAAGTTTTTTTTTTTACAGGTTAGATACAGTTGTAGGTGAAAATTATGTGAAGAAAAGAGTATACTTAACTGTAGGCAACAGAATTAAATATATTTTTCAGAAAGTTAGAATATGGAGGATGTTTTTTCAGGGTGTTACACAGAAATTAGATGCATTATATTTGGAACAGGATTGGCTCAGATTATTGACAACATGCAGCAAGCAATTAAGGTAAGAAGGCAAACACTATCAAGGAAAGCTGCTTTCTCTGATTTTAAATGGAGAGTAGTACAAAGAAATGTATGCCCCAACTGAGGCTTAAATGAAAAATAAGCAGCTAAATGTCTGGTATTATTACCGAAGGCCAGGTTGAGGAAACATAGGAGCAGGTTTTTATGTATTGCTGCAATACTAACAGTTCCAGAGAACATGTTGAATGTATGATTCTCATTATATGAGCCCATTCTTTTTTTATCCTAAAATGTTTTGATCAAAGGATGGGGGTGCCTAATGACAGTGTTGTCCTGTCAGTAGCTTTTTTATGGAAATAAGGATAGATAGCTATAAGACTATCAGCTGTGTCATTTGCACAGCAGGTAGCACACACGCCTTTGTTACGGAAGAGTGATACAGAAGATTGTGGGTTCTATTCCCAAGCCAGATGGATGAATTGTTGACACTACACTTGGGTTGGGTACTGCACTCTTAAGATTGTTGTTTGGATGAGACATTAAACTAAGGCCCTTCTGTTTGACCACAGAGAAAGTTATCAAGAAAGAGTGAGTAATTGCACTTTATTGATTGCTGTTTGTCCAGTGACAACAGCCCAGGGACATTATCAGTGAAACCTTTCAACAAACAAGTGGAGTTGCACTTTCTCCATTGTGCGAATGTGGAGTTAGTATATGAAAGCTGGAGGGGGAGTTAGGAGTTGGGGAAGTCTCCCTTCAATGGGGGGCAGGGGAGCAAAAAGCTGCAGTTTGTATTTGATGAACGTGACTTTCAATTATTATTGTTATTATTTTTGTCGGTTTCCTGTCAGACAAACAGCCTTCAATAAATAACTTTGAATCCAAAAGGGTTACTTCTGTGTACAGTGTTAAGTAGGTAAAAGAATACACAGATAATTCAATCCAAAAACATAAAAAGTTTAGGAATTATTGTAGAGCATCTTCCTTAGCATTACAGAGCAGGAGGAAGAAATGGAAGTCATGCATATGTCTCACCTGCCCCAAATTTGGGGAAAATTCCGTGTTGGGGCTTAAAATAAGAGTGTACCATGAATTTCCAGTTAGCCCCCTTCAAATTCCAACTTATTTTTAATTTTTATCTGCACTTCCTGTTTGCTTGTTGTAATCATCACACAGTGCTAGTGTGCACTGCAGCTTTATTAACATGCACGTATGAGTACGATGACACTGAGCAAGCTTATCAGGAACTTCAGGAAAGTAAACAAACACCACTGCAACATCCTTCATTGTTTTTGTGTGAGTACAACTTGCATACGATGCCTGCACAATCATCACACCTCTCAACCTCTTACAGCAAGAAATCTGGACAAAGCCACAAATAATGGGGGACAAAGGCTCAAATTTTGTAAATATTGCTCTTACTAACTTAGAAAGTTGATAGAATAACAGGTTTAGCATTAGCATGAATTTTCTGAAGGTTATGAAGTCTGAAACTCAAAGGTCTGCCATCATTTTCTGACTTCAGTCCTCAATGATTTGCCAGAATACTTCAATTTTATGAGATATGGACCAAAACTATGAGTCAAAAATCTTGACATTCTGTAAAAATCTGGACAGTTGAGAGGTATGATGGCATAATGCCGTACACAACTAGAAGGAGTCGATTTGCAATTTGAGTCTTTGACTGACTCTGAACTGCCAATCAGGCAACCCATCAAGGTGATACCTAAGACAAGTAAAGAAGTTACTATTATCTTAAGTAAACACGTACAAATCATGCAGCAGCCATAGAGAATGATTAATCAAAGAATGGGTTACTGGATGGATAAGAAAAGAAAGCAGAAAGAAAGAATAGTTGTATACAATCTTACCATAACCATAGATGTCCTTCTCTTCTGCATGCTGCAGTATCCATAACATAAGGGAGTCCACCTCCAGTTGACTCATACATCTGGCCATTTTACCAAAATTAAATGCTACTGCGAAGGTATGTGCATCGGCCTGCATCACTCAGTGTACATCAGCCATAAACAGACGTCGGGTATAACGCAGACGTCAGCATGCACCTACCTCAGTGCTGAATGCCACCAAGCACCAGCCTGAAGGAAGTGAGTCTTCAGAAGTCAGGCAAGTATCAGCGGGAAAGTGGGGGGGGACTATACTACAGCATATAGAAGAGAAGGACATTTATGGTTATGGTAAGATTTTACACAACTATTCTCTGTCCTTCTATTCATATGCTGCAGTATCCATAACATAAGGGAAGATGCCAAAGCTCATGCCACAGAAGGATTGGGAGGAAGAGGAACCAGGACATTTAACACAAATCCATGCAGATTAGCCCTGGCAAGCCCTGTTTCCTGGAAATGGTATCCAATTTCTAATGTTTGGTGAAGGTGTGAAGAGATGACCATGTAGCTGCCTCTAAAATGGAAGCTGCATCCAAACCTTTAAAGAAAGTCCCAGATGAAGATACAGCCCTAGTGGAGTGTGCCTTAACTGGAAAGGGAAGATTTTTCCATTGACTGTGTAGCAGAAGGTAATGGCTCTAGAAATCCAGGAGGAAATAGTTTGCTTGGAAATAGGATGGTCCAAGGCTCTTGGGTGATAGAAAATTAATAGCCTGTCCGACGTATGGATGGGCTTGGTCTTAGCCAAATAATATCTGAGCTGTCTGTGCACATTCAAAGAGTAGAGAATCCTTTCACTAGGGGATTGTAGTGAAGGAAATAAGGTAGAGAGATTGATGGCCTGATTTAAAGATATCTCATTCACTACCTTGAGCATAAATGTTGGGTTGGTACAAAGGCAAACCCTGTCCTGATGGAAAACTGTGAAAAAGGGAAATGCCATTAGAGCCTGCAGTTCAGAGACCCTTCTGGCTGAGGTGATAGCTATCAGGAGGACAATTTTCCATGTGCAGTGTTATAGAGAAGAGTTCTTAGCTGTCTCAAAGGGAGGTAACGTAAGCTTTTCTAACACAAAATTAAGATCCCATGGGGGAGGGATAGGTTTCCTTGGAGGTCTGATGTGTAGAACCGCTTTCAGAAAAAGCTTGACTTCCAGACTGGAAGCCAGGGGAGGAGTCAAAGGTAAACATGCAAAGATGGCAGATAAATGGGCCTTGATGGAGGAATATGACAAGCCAATTTTCATCAATTCACACAGGTAAAACATGACCATTGGTGGCTCTGCAGACAGTAGTTATAAGCTATGTTTTAGACACCAGACAGAAAACCTCTTCCATTTGGATAAATAGGATTTTCTGGTAGTGGGTTTTCTGGCCTCCTGCAGAACTTGTAGCATGTTCTCAGTGTAATGGTGTCTAAAGGGAATCAAAGCCCTATCACCCACAGGGTTAAGTTCAGGGTGGCTATCTGAAGGGGTATGAGAGTTCCCTTTTCCTGTGTGATTAGGTCCATCCTGAGGGGTAACTTGTGGTGATTGCCCTTGGATAGATGATAGAGAAGGGGGAACCAGTGCTTCTTGGCCAAAAGAGGGCCATCAACAAGATTTTTGGTTGTTCTTTCTGAATTTTCAGTAGAACTTTCAGAAGAAGAGGGAAGGGGGATGCATATGCAAGCATCCCCTTCCAAGGAAAAGAAAGAGCGTCCACCTTCCAAGCCCCAGTGATGTGTATCCTGGTGCAGTATGTGGGAAGCTGTCTGTTCATGGGGCAGGCAAACAGGTCTACCTGAGGAGTACCCTATCGATGGACCGGGTCCAAAAACACATCACTGTGTAACATCCATTCATGGGATTGAGTCATGGACCTGCTTAGTGAGTCTGCCATCACATTCTAAGCTGAGGGGATGTAGACTGCCAGGAGAGAAACCTGGCTGTGCTGAGCAATCTCCCATGCATACAGAGCCAGTCTGCAAAGGATGTAGGACCAACCCCCCCCCCCCCGCTTGTTGATGTACCAGAGGATCATGGTATTGTCTGTGTACTATCTCAACACTCCTGGTAACAGTTGTGGCTTGAATATTTGTAGGGCAAAAATCAAGGCCCTCATTTCTTTGATGCTGATATGCTCCCTCAACTGGGAGGGGGTCCATACATCTCTCACTCTCCAGTTCCCTAGGGTTGCCCCTCAGCACATGTCTGACACATCTGTGAACGGATCCTGGTTGGGGGGAAGGGTTTGGGGAGGAAGACCTGGATTTTTTGAAATCTGTGAATTCCACCACTTTAGTTCTTTTGTTAAACAGGGAATGAGGGGACCACAAACTCTAGTTGATTAAGGTGTTGTTTCCAGACTGTTCTAAGGAACCACTGAAATTTCCTCGTGTAGTCTTCCGAAAGGTACCATGGGGATGTTGGAAGCCATGAATCCCTGGAGTTGCAAGAACTCCCTGACAGACAGAGATTGTAGTGGAATTAGTCCTTAAAAGTAAGTGGTGAGGGTCAGAATTTTGTCTGCGGCAGGCAGGCCATCATTTGGGCTGTGAGTATCCTGCAGCCGAAGAATACATGGTCCTGGGATGGGGTCAGAAAGGATTTCTGTAGATTTATGGTGAACCCCAAACCCTTTAGCAGGGTCATTGTGTAGTCTAGGTGCTCTTGTACCAATCCTGGGGATGAAGCCTGAATGAGTAGATCGTCCAAGTAAGGAAAGATCTGAATACCCTGCATTTTGCAAAAGGCTATGAGTGGGGCCATGCATTTTGTGAATACTCTGGGGCCACAAGGAGACCAAATGGCAAAGCGCAGAACTGAAAATGTGAAGAACCCGTAGAGAATTGAAGGAATTTCCTGAATAGTGGATGGATTGGGATGTGCAAGTAGACATCTTTTATGTTCAAGGACACCATGTAAGCCTGAGGGAGAATCAGGGGAGGAGTGTAAGAAGAGTCAGCATGCGAAAGGAAGGCACCTTGAGAAAGGTGTTTAGATGAGATAGGTCTAAGATAGCCCTCCAATGACCTTCTTTCCTGGGGACTAGAAACATCCTGGAATAGAATCCTTTTCCCCTTAGATCTGGCGGCAACTCATTCCCTCCAGTACAGCTCTTTTGATTGTGCACCTTTAACTCCTAGTGGGCATGGCTTGAGCCTTTAAAACATAAAGTTATCACCTTACAATTCTAACAAATACTGATTGACATAGGTCAAATATCAATACAGTTGTGTTTGCCATCATGTGTGCTTCAAGATAAAATATTCTGATACCTTGTACAGGGCATGGTTTTGGAATTATTAATGCAAATATGAACAAGCAATATTTGACACCTAGAGGAGCAGTAGGAGGTAACTGTAGATGCACCTGGAGGCGTCACTCAGATGTAATGAGTTAAATGGTGCCCTGGGATAGCACGGGATGCAGAACTGGAGGAAAGAAGACCATTTGGTCTCGGGGGGGGGGGTTGAGGGATACCTTGAAAGGATGGTCTGTATTCCCAGGTTATGAAATAACCTCGTTTGATAATGGTAAGGACCCAAGAGTCCTGGGTAATCTGTTTCCAAGCTGGAAAGGACAGTGATAGGTGAAGAGAGAGAAGAGTAGATGAGTTTAGAGCCTGGTTGTCACAGACTACCAGGTTTTGCCTGAAAGGGCTGTTTTTGCTCAGGTGTAGAAGGAGAGAATCTGGAAGGGGCCTGCTTTCTGGTATCTTTGTTCTATTTGGAAGAGAGGTGTTTAGAAGGCTTTCTCACAAAGGTTGTCTTTACTGGGTAGTTCCCCTGAAAATGGGGAACAGGAGACACAAAGATGTGCCTAAAATCTTGTAGTTCTTTGCCCTTTTCCTGAAGGGCTTTTAAGAGCTCAGTAGCTGCAGAGCCAAATAAGGCCTTATCATCTAAGGATGCATCCATAAGTTTTGCCTTAATATCATCTGGCAAAGGCTGCAGCCTGATTCAAGAATACCTTCTTAGGACTGACCATGTCACAGTTGCCCTGGCAGAGGCCTCCAGTGCATCATAACTATATTTTATGGAGTGGCTGGTTAGCTGACTGCAGGATTTAAGAAGGCTAGCTATTTTGGACTTGTTAGGGCAGTCTGGCAATTCTCCAATTTGCTTGATGGCATCTGTCAAAAGAGGCAAGGAATACTTGGCCATATGGGTCTGATAGTTAATGGCCCTAACAGCCAAGGTGGCAGAAGTATTTGCCCAGCCTCTCCATAATCCTACTTTTCTTATCAGAGGGGAACAAGAAAGTGGAGGGTAGCAATTTGGAAGTTTTATCAGCAGCTTTAGAGATGGTAGATAGGTCAGCTGATGGAGCCTTGAAGAGAAACTTAGCATCCTCAGGCACTTTGCAGAATATGTCAGGGTGTTTAGGTGCAGGAGTTTAGGAGTCTGGGGATTTGGAAGCAGCCAAAAAGGCATCCAAAAAGGCAGGCTGGACATGGGGGACTGTCTCAGAGACCTGACTGCAATCCCATTTGAAGCAATCTTTCATTTGCACAATGGTCTCCTCAAATGTGATAACATCCCCAGGTGAGTCTGCTCCATTGGACTCCTCCTCTGGGGAAGTATACCCCAGAGAGGGAGCAATCTGAGAAGAGGAAGTTAGAGAGTCATCCCCAGAGGAATCTTCATCCTCAGAGGAAAGCTCTTCCAGAGGCCTTTGAAAAAATATATTGAGCTCTCTCTGCTTACTGCTGCTTACTGCTTGCTCTTGCTGTGGGATTTGAAGTCTTCTTAAGACACTCAGTCTTGCTGGCTGGAATCAAAGTCTGGTTATAATTGCATTCACAGTCTGTTGCATACAGAAACTTGCAGAATATACACTGATGAGAGAATATACTTTGCAGCACCTGTCTTTAAGAGCAGTAACCAATAACTTTTATAATAAACCAAACTGGACAAACGTTACAGCTTAAAAGTACTGTTCCAACTTTACTTCTCATATAGTACAGATGATGTGAGAGATATAACATTTACCTCAGAACACCAAATGTGTTCCTACCATACCCCTAATAACTAGATTTAATACAGACTTTTTATACATATTTTAGTTAAACTCACACCCTCTAGGTTTTGGAAAGATACTGCCTTGATGACGCAAATGCTAACACATCTGTTCTTGTCCAAATGATGATAAGTAAACTGTCTTCAAGAAAATGCCTTGTAAACTGTCTTCAAGAAAATGCCTTGTGGATTCTGTAAATGCTGATAAGTAAACTGTCTTCAAGGAAACACCTTGTGGATTAGAAAAAGCACATTTTTAAACTTTCTTAGAAAAGCATGTCCTGTTGTCCAGTGAAAGCAGATTACATTCTTGTCATGTCTGTAAGAAGTTCAGCTTTCTTGATGTGTGTGTAATACACTTATAAGCAAGTTCCTTATTTTTTTAAACCACAGTCATTTAGTATGGTTGCTGATCACATATTACTAAACTTTGTTTCTGTATTTAAGCAAACTTTTTCTTTCAGCATATTTACAACATAATTCATTTCAGCCTCATATTCATAATATCTAACAGCCTTTTCCTAGGAGTGGAGGGGAAAGGGGCCTGGACTGGAGCTGGCATTAGACGTAAGGCCATGAAAGCATTAAAGAGGCCTTGGGTAAAGGCCTGCCAGTCAGGGACTTGTTTGGAGGGAAGAGCTTGTTGAACTGGAGAAGTATGTTCAGTTTTCTGTTTCTTTTTTAGGAGCCTCCAACATACGATGAAGAGTAGGGTGCCCAGACGTCTGGTGACATTTCACAACATCCAGAAAACGTCTTCCTAAATCACGATTTGAGTAACCCCATGTGGGCCTTCAGAAATAAGCTGTGGCACCCCCTGGCACATGGGTCGGATGCCTACGGTTCCCTCAGGAATGTGTTGGCAGTCTCCTTAATGCCTTCTGCCATTGTACCCATCAATGGAGGTTCTGTGGTTTCGGACATGGCCTCTGGGCCTTCATCAGCCTCGGGAGGAATGGCCAGAGTAGAGGGAGTAGTCATAGTTTCAGGCCTAGGTTTTCTGGCCTTCTTGGATAGCAGCTCTTCCAAAGGTCCTGATATCGAATCCATATCCCGCGCAAGCAGCTTCAGACACTGTTTCGCTAAGTACAATCTAAGGGAAGCAATGTGGCTTCTAAGAGTTTTAGGGATGAAGGCTTTGCAAATCTCGCATGACATATGTTTGTGCTCTGGGCCTAAGCAGAATAAACAAAGCTTGTGTGAGTCTTTATGTGGAATCTGCCTTCAACACTGACACTTGCCCTTCCTACCTGACATTAACTCACAAGAAACACAGTAGCAAAATAGGTAACAAAAAGCCCCTATGGGGTAATTATCTGAGCACAGGTGAAGCACAAGGCACCTTTCCCAAGCAAGGGATGACCAGAGCTGGTAGTCAAACAGACAGCAGAGAAGTTCTGAAGTAGGTGCTTGTTGATGTCCACTTTATACCAGATGTCCGTTTATGGCCGACGTATGCTGAATGATCTGGGCCGATGCACGTTCCTTCACAGTAGCATTTAACTTTGGTGTGATGCCCCTGCACTGGCCCATTAATCAAGGAGCCTCAATCCTCTCCACTGGCAACAGCTAAGGGAAGTACACATTGGGAAGATGATAAGTACTCAGACAGTAAAGTGCAAGTTCCCTTAAGAGCACACATAGACCACAGTCAGTCTGGGGCTGGTTTCTCCCTTTTTCTCCAGATCCCCAATAAGACTCCCCAATGGCACAGCTATAGGATTGAGATCGCAGCTGAGTGGTCAAGCCAAAGCCTCCAGCATTTTCTCTGTTCAACCTATGTTTCGTGTCCCTGCCCAAGTAGCTGACACACACACACTTTGAGATTCAATTTATATACGAACACACACACACACACACACACACACACACACACACACACACACACACACACACACACACACACACACACACACCTGTGAAAGGCTGGTGCAGGTTTACTAGCTATGCCCCCTTCTGCCCAGACTATAAGGTAGTTATCACTGCCACCAACATTCTTATCAGCTACTCTGGCTCTTAACAAAGGATGCCCAATCCCACTGTGTAATGTTACTAATAATCCAAATGGTAGTTTTGACCAAGCACCAGGCTATTTAGGAGTGGCCTGTACAGTGTCACCAAATACATATGCAAGTACTCTAAGGTTTAAATATATTTAGTTATAAATAATAAAGGAACAATACAATACTCAGTCAATCAACACAGTAACTTCAGAGTTCAAAATCAAAGGAAATATTTTAAAACAACATTGCAGGACAGTCTCAAATAAATACAGAAAACATCTAAACTAATCTTTACTGTATTCTTATCTATATCTAAAAGAGATACTATGCCATAAATCTCACTTACAGAGCAAGTGCAGAAGGTGGTGATAGGTTCATAGGTTTATAGGTAAGTACTAGGCTATCTGCCCAAGGGCATTTATAAGCCTAGCAGAGTGTGTTGGCTTTTGCCACCCCCTTAGATTAGTTCCCTGTGACTCTGACCAGCAGAGCCATTAGTTCCCTGTGCCTCTGTCCAGCAGAGCCACTGCAGTGATCCCCGGGGTAAATTTTCTGTTTCCCCATCCACCCATCAAGGTTTCTCTTGAAGAGTGCTAGTGAGGGGCTCTGCCTGATATATATTGGAATTTTGTTCAAAGCATGGGGAGTCTATGGGTCAGGAATCTATCCCTCCAACACATCCTATTTAACGCTGTGGTAAGGTTTATATCCCTAGAGCATGTGGCTCTCGGGGATTGTTTTTTTTTAGGTGGAGCATATCCATCAATTCTGGGTTGGACATGGCCTTGTGATGATGAGTGGATGTTCTTGCTAGTCTAAGACAAAATACAAAATGCCCAGTCTCTCTCTGAGAGAGTTCTTAAATTAATATCAAATATTACTGCTGGGTTAACTTGGATGATCACTTTTTGTCACCTGACTTGGGTTCCCAAGCTAAAACAGAATTTAACACCTCTGTGTTAAAAATACATATCTCTCAGAACTGTGCAGCTGCTAGGAAGTCATAAAGCAATAAAACACTTTTTACATTTTAAACTTAGTAATTACTTCTCTTCAAGACAATACAAAAACTTCTAGCTCTAGACATTGTGCCTGCTACTGAAATGAAACTGAGAGATAACATCTTTTGCTTGTGGCCCAGCTATAAAGTAACTTAACCTCAACTATTCTTAAGTTTTGCAAGTTAATCTAATGTTCCAGCAGGGTATGCTGTGGTTACATTCTTGAAGCTTAGTACATAACATACAGTTCTGTATAAATCATATCAGTATTCACAAATGACATAGAATAATTTACAAAATTCCAGATAGCTGGGCTGGCAGGGTGACATTTGGTAGAATACCCAGACATACAAGTTAACTGGAAGTAGACGCCCTCATGTTACGGATACTGCAGCATATGAATAGAAGGACATCTGTAGTTTCAGTTTGCTGAAATACCAGTGGCAGTAGCACTGGACAGTTTATTATCAATCACACTTCACGCACATATGCAACCATCAGTATCACCAGTCCAGAGTGATGAGGAAATCCTCTGCAACAGAATCAAAAATCAAATTTACATCATCATAAGTGCAAATGATTTTATTTGTGAATTGTGACTGATAATTTAGAAAAGTAACTGGCCCAGGCCATGGCCAGGCATGTTTACTATATACTTGTGGAAGGAAGCAAGTAATTATGCATGCAGCATAGCAGTACTACTGTAAAGTAAGTGGTGCTACCTAAGTCAGATTCTGAAAAATTGTATGAAAACATTTTTGCCACAGCCTAATCTCTCTTAATCTCATTACTTGGCTATTGTGGGCCATAGCTTGTTCTCTTGGATATTTTTGAAGGAAACTGGATCTCAATTATAGTGGTTCAGACATTAATGCAAGGTGTTTGTCATTGTTTCCTTAGGATGGAAGATTATTACTGCAATAGACTAGTTGTTCTTTCAGAAATACAGAGAGTAGAGAAAAAGCATATTAATGTAAAACCTGCTATTCTAGCAATTTTCTATGTTTATAGCTAATATGTTATATCCTTCTATAATCTAGCCATCCTCCAGTTATCTAAATTATGCTTGAAAGCAGTGTTATGAATTATGAAATTATGCTTGAAAGCAGTGTTATGAATTATGACTTGAATATTCTGGTTATATTATGTGTCATTTTGATACTTCTTTTTTTAAACTTATGTTTCTGAGTGGTGATATCCCACAATCCTTTTGGGATGGATGGAGTTATATTATTAGGTATGCAAATTTTTATGCCAGTTAGTGTCCAGATTTTGGGTCAGATGTTCTTATTTTTCATGGGCCTTTGTCCAGATTGTTGATGTCTGCAGGTTGACAGGTATGAAGTAATGAGATGCAGTTAAACAGCAGAACAAACCAGCAGAGAACAGTAAAGTTTTTAAAGAAATGTCATCATGCTCACGTTGTAGCACTGTGACTGGTGGGATTGTGTGGCCCCCATGTACCACATCACCTACATTTCTAATATGACTTTTATGTTAAAAACCAACAGTTATTTACATGCTGTAACAAATACAATGATCACTTAGAGTCATGAGCCACATTTTGAGGTGACAGGCATTGCTGCAAAACAGCTCTCAGCAGTCCATTTCAGAAAGGAAATTTATGTTTAACCAGGTCAGTATGTTGGGATAATTTCGAATGCAAAATATGTGCCTTGGACAAAGGTTATTCTTGAAACACTAGTGTCTAAGTATAGCATGAGAAGGTTTGTTCTTTATTTATGAGGCACCTTGGAACCCATAAAAAACTACTGCCAATCATTAGCAGACCGGAGTTCCGCTGTGGTGACCCCTAACCGGGAAAAAGCAGAAAGAAGAAAGAAGACTGTTCTTTGTATGAGACATTAATTTCTTTACATGTCTCCAGTTGCTGATAGTGTCCAGGTGGGGGTTGTAGCAGAAAGAACCCAGCAGATTATTCAGGAAAAAGGAGGGGAAGTTTCCTGTTGTCTTGGTGAAACCAATACTTAACAAGCAGGTTACATGCGAATGATGGTGTACCCGCTGGCTGTGCCAGCCCAACCAGTTACTGTAAAGGAAGGGATATATTATATGAGAAATGTGATCTTAAAACAAATTCCTCTTCTTAACCATCTCCATTAAAAGAAGTTTAGTTACTAGCTGTGTCAGTCATACAATAGTCTCTTTAACTGCATCACTCACGCAGCATTTCTTTCAAAGTGTACAGCAGCTTCAAGGCTCCTCAGTTTCACATATAATCTTAATTACATTTTCTCTTGACTGACATGAATTTTCAGATGAGCATTTTGGTATATAGAGATAATGCTATGTAAGTCACAGGAAAGTTGAGCAGTTACTAGAAAATAGGTAATTTCATTAACACATGATATATTACACAACAAGAAGGTAATGTTAATATATTTATTTGTTTTGCAATAAAAAATTCTTTATATACATTAAACAAGTATAACACTCAGGGTTCAGTTTCATAAAAAAATCTAGAAAACATAGGTTGTACTTTATTTATAACTTAAAATGGAGTTGTAATATTCACAGTAGGTTTGCTTATTGGTTAACCACTTCTGGACTAATCTGCTTTTCCAATTGCATGCTCCAGTACTAATAATTATCTCAACTGTTTATGTATCTGCCCAGTGCATTAGTGTGCTGGGTGCATAGCAGTGATGCACAGTCTAAAACTATTAAGACATGATACTTATGTGTGAAAGTAACATTTTATCTTTGGCAGCTTATTACGGAAGTCAGCGTTTTGCTTTTTTCCCTATATAACTTGAGTTTTCAACCACGATTCAAGTATGTTTTCATACTGGAGCTTGCATATTGAAGTTTTCTCTCTCTGCAGTCAATGAACTAACAAGGATGTAGAGGTGTAAAGATGAAGGGTGAAATCCCATTTCTGTCAAGATACTGTGTGACCTTTTACCACTGCCCCATGGCACACACAGAACTAGTCTCATGTGCTGAACAATATCTCCATTTCTAAATGCTGCTTGCCACTTCAAAGACATAGAGGGTAAAGCCCTAACTATAGCATAGCCAACCCAGGTTCAATTACTGACTCAGGCAACTGGTGGAGTGGCAAGGGATGGGTGTACATACCCATCCTAGGGGTGGGTAGTTATGTCGGCATTCCCTTCAGTGATTCCTGTTGAAGAGCTGGGACATTGCATTGGGGAGCATAGTCCATGAAGGGGAATGGGTAGTGTGCATGGCTGACTTGCTGCAGTGGTGGGGTAATATGCCACACCCTTCCACTGTACACCCACTTGTCAGAAAAAAACATGACTGCAGGGAAGGGGGGGGTAATGCAGTAGACACAAAGTGTAAAATGCCCCAGGTGATGATGATAGCCAAGACCCCCAGGATGCCTTTGGGTTACATGATTGGCCCCAGCTACTTTTGGAAGTAAGTCCAGGGTAGAAATGGAGAAGTTGGCAAACCTGGAGTGGACATAGTGCATTGGGAAGGAAAGCCAAAGGATGAATCAAGGGACATAAAAGTGCTCAAAAATGATTACATGCTGCTTCCAGCCATGTGCAAAGCCCCTCATTTACTTATCATTTGTTGTATAACTCACTGTTTTTATTTTCTTTAGGTTCTCCAGCACTCCAGTAGCATTCTTCCTGCATCAAGACCCCCCTCCCCATGGCAATATGCAAGGAAATACCTCTTATGGTCAAAACCCACCTTCCCATCAAGAACTGTTTCCATATACTGGCCAATCTAGAGGGGGTTACAGAATTATGGATGAATGAGAAGAACTGAGTGCAAAGACACCTGGGAATGTTTAAAGGTTCTGGTTCCTCATCCTCCCGGGAGTACCAGCATTTCACCTTCTAAATGGAAAAGTGCAGCAGTAAGATAGCAAGCTCCAGGGTTGTGCCTGTCTCTTTGAGGTAGTACATCCTTATGTTACATGTTCTCTGCTTTGCCAGAAAATGCAAGAATGGATTCTGATCTGGCTCTGTAATAACAGCAACACCAGGATGCTCATTCCTTCCTCGGCTGGCTAGTTGTTTGAAAAGATTGTTCCCAAGCCCAGGTTCTTTTCACCACAGAGATAATTCTAATGTCTGTGTAACTACAAGTCCCCTTAGCAGCAACATTTTAATGTCTTCCAGGTTGAGTTACACAATGACATTTTCATTTCTGATAAAATGCAATATATATAACCAGTTCAAATACTATCCTAAAATATAGTATGACTAATAAATGGTGCACTTTTTTAACATCTGGAGCAAATTTTAAGACTGTCAGTACTTGGTACCACACAATAAAAATATTGTAAAGATTACTGGTAATTCAAAGAAATGAACATTTGAAACAAAGCATATCAAGAAGCAGCACAGACACTAGCTCTCACAAACAGGATCAGCTAGTTTGTAGAGTAAGACAGTTTAAGACTACTATATGTTTAAATTTGGCAAGCACTCATTATACATGTTCAAAAGTTAAACAAAGCCCAACCAATATTCCCAATTCTGTAGAACAGTATTTTAAAAACTGACCTAGTCAATGAAAATATGTCTCATGGGTGTCTCAGTTTCAGAGGTTTGCATTTTATTTCAGAATAGAAATACTTTCAAAACACAGAAGGTGAATCCCTGATTTCTAGTCTTTTTACATACATAATGACTGCTGCATTATCAGCCATCTTAGAGCATCTTGGCAGAAATGTTTGCCTCTACTGTTTAATGCTGTGTTGTTACATATACCTTAAACAATACAGTGAAGCAAGCTTCAGCAGAGAACAAGAGCTAACAGACTGATTTGGGACATCTTCAGAAATACACTAAAAAGCAAGAATTTAAAACAAAATTGCAGAGATGTGCCTATCAGTGAATAGGGAGTTTTATGACCAAGACAAGAAACTCTTTAAGGCAAGTAGAAGAGATGTCTGACTTATTTGGGAGGAGGGGATGTTGTGGACAAGAGCATGGACGTTTGTAAGTTATAAACTGTGTTGCTTCTTGATATGCTTTGTTTCAAATGCTCATTTCTTTGGGAGGGTGGCCTAATGGTTAAAGTGTTTGCCTTATAAACACAAGGTGCAGGGTTTGAGTCTCACAAGGGATAATTGGCTAGGCTTAAAATGGCTTGCAAGGGCACTTAGCCTAGTACTAACCTATGGTCTATGGTACAACAAGACACCTGTGAATCTACAGGAGGCTCACCTGAAGTTTGTCGGAAATCACTAGGAACATTTGGTAAATGTGAAACCAGAACCATAAGACTGTTTTTTTTTGTTCCTTCTACAAACCTAAATTTGTTTTAATGTTATTTTTATGATTCACTATAAATAAAGTGCACATAACTTGACATTCTGTCTCATATGTGTATTACATACTTCTCAGATGTTTTTGTAGACAGGCAGAATGTGGTCATTATACCAAATTACAACTCATTTTCATCCTTGCTAAACAGCCTATAAGTGCAGCTACATGTGTAGTTAACTTCCCCAACTGAGAAGAGAGTGAGAGTCTGAGACAGAGAGAGTTTTTTGCCTGAGTAAGCTACCACCCTTTGGTTTTTCAAAATGGAGAAGTTTATGGAGAGGGGAAAAAAGGAACCTGAACAAAGTCCTATGTTTTCTTCTGTAAGGCCAAAAGGGAGGGCTAGTCAGAAGAAGGATTCCCAGCAGAAGGTACTGAAATAAACAGACGTTACTGATATAAGCATTAAATAATTTCTAATACCAAAAGCAGAAGAATGTTAATGGTATGAGCTGCATTTTGTAGATGAAAAAATAAGAAATAGACTTACAACACGTATATTCTAGGTGAAGACTCTGTACCTTCCACTTCAGGTTAGCAGTAAAAATTGTAAGAAAGCGCAATGGAAGGACCATATATTAAGCAAGACCAGAGAAGCAAGGCTAGAGAAAGTATAGCTAGAGTAGACAGAGAGAGATGAGCCTATGTCATACCAGTATTTTGAGTTGAGGAATAACTTACTATACAGGGTAAATAAAGATACAGAAGAAATACTATGCCAACTGTTAGTTCCAAAAATCTTTTGGAACACTTGAGAAAAAACTGTTACTTAGACGTAATTAGTTTTTTTTTTACTCAAATTATTTTTATTTTGATGAAATAACACAATAATTTAATATATTCTTAACATTCAATAACTATTTACAGTAAAATACTGCGGTGGTGCTGCTGCAGTAGCGTTGTCGCCTCACAGTAAGATGTTAGACAACAGAACAAAAAATCGAACAAAAAATTCACCAACAATCAGCCCTTCCTTTTAAAACCTTTAAAAGCATCATGTGATGCTAAATACATTATGCAGCCACTTAGCCTTAATTAACTAGTCTGCATTCAACAAGATGTTATACCATCAAACCACATTCGATTATAAATAATTTAAAAATATTATGTGAATGTATATGAATAACAATAGGAAGTATTCACTAAAGTGAAATTACAGTAATCTATGATGAATTACACATTTAAAACCACGCATAGATATGCCCATATACAAAAAACATATACAAAAATATTAAAAGTATTAAATAGCAATACTAATACCAAATACTAAACCCACCCAACAGAAGATGTTGCAGGACTAAAAAACCAAAACCTGGAAAATATTTATTCATTACCAAATAGAATATGAAATACATTTAAATGAGCCTTCCTATAACATCTTCTGTTGGTGAATTTTTTGTTCGATTTTTTGTTCTGTTTGTTTATCTGAAGAAGGAAACGCATTGCCGCTTCCGAAAACACTAATAAAACTGTGTTAATACAACAATACAAGGATATTTGACCATTTGTGACCATTTTTGGGCAGTTTCCTGGCTTCACCTCTTTGTGCTGTTTGTTTTAACAGTTTGTGAAGCTTTTTCATTCACAGTAAGATGTTGTCCTGTTTGATTCTCAGCTAAAGCGTCTTCTGTGTGGAGACATGCGTGAATGGACGTACCTTCGTTGAAGGTTGTGCATCAGAGCTGGCAACTCGGCACGTCGTGAAAATCTACTGACAATCAATAGTGGACCGGAGTTCTGCTGTGGCAACCCCTAACCGGGAAAAGCCGAAAGACACAACAACAACAACATTCAGCCTGACAAAAAGGATTCAGATAAAAACATATGTAACTAAATAATAACTTAATATATAAACTATGATAGTTAGGAAGAGTTTGGTTCCATCTGTAGGGTATCAATCAAATTCAAAATTTTCCACCACGGACTATTAACCAATGGCTTAGGAAACGTTCTTAGCTTTTTAGTTATTTTCTCCATTGATATGCATTTCTTCAGTGAAGATAGGAATTCTGCCATTGTGGGTGCTACATTAGAGCTCCATCTACTGGTTATACATTTTCTGGCTATTGCTAACATGGTCCACAACATGTACAGGTCATCTTTCTTCATATGATTACTATTAACAACTTTCAAGAAAATTAAAGAATTTGTCAAAACAAATATATCTGCATAGATAGCTTGAAGAAATTTGTTAATCTTGTTCCATTATGGTTTAATATTAGTACAATCATAAAAAATATGAGACCAGTCAGCATTAGTGGACAGGCGACAACTCCAACATAACTTGCTGTTTGAAGGGTTTATTTTTAAAAGTTTCTCAGGCATCAAAAAGGATCTGTCTAGAAATTTCCAATGAAAAATCCTCCAGAATTGTGAATAAGATGTTAGTTTAACTGAAAGTAAAATGTTTGTTTTGTCTTCCATTGAGAATGATACTTGAAACCCTTTAGTTAGGTATTGCCAGTAAGAATCTTTAGGAACTGTCTTATAGCCAATTAAAGTGTTATATAAATATGATAGTTCATTCTTAATATTGATATTATTATACAGGATTCCAAAAATCCAGTTTATAATTTCTGGTACGGTTTTCAAAGATGAGTTGTGTATTATTCTACACATATCCTTAGTGTATGCTGTGACACAATGAAGAACTAACCAGTCATTAGGGGACAGGCCATAGGTTGACAATATACGTTGTGTATTTAAAGCTTGTTGGTTTTCTATACATTGCAACCAACAAAATAGGTTACTATTCTCCCATAATCCAAAAATTTCTCTATGTGTTTTATCAGAGAAATCTCTTGTAATAGTAAGTGGTATTAAAAATCTATACCACAGTTTATATCTAAATTTGTGCTGATGGATTTTCTAAAACCGTCAAAAATATGGTTTATTGGTGTTAGTTTATTTTGTTGTACTATACTGTAAATTTATACTTAAATAGTGCCATATCTTGTTATCTTTGTCAGTTACTAAAGCATTCTTTGATAAATAATTTTCATTCATTAGTATAATGGAGTGTAACTGTTTCCAGTTGGAAGCATATCTAGATTTATCCAATTCATCACTATTTTAATTATAGACACCCTTATATAAGTTTCAGTCTATGGGAATTTTAACCCCCCTCCCCTTGTTCCCATTTTCTGATATGATGAGAATATGCCACTCTGTTTCTTTTGGGGTACCATAGGAATTTCATAAGAGTTGAAGTAATTTCTTTAAGGATTTTCTTTCCTGGTGGAAGTATAAGAGCCTGTGCTATATATAATATTTTAGGTAACAAAACCATTTTTATCAGTTGTAACCTGTCTTCAAATGTTATAAACATATTATTCCATTTGCTTATCAATGTTTTGATTAAGTCTAAGGTTTTGGCATAGTTAAGCTATAAGGTTTCCCTTATATTCTTACCTAGGACTATTCCTAAATAGTCTAGAGCTAAAACTTGGTTTCCAATAATATGATTAACTGGAACCTGTATGTTCTTTTTTTTTATTTAATAGTTTTGATATTTTGATTTTGATTTGTTAAAGGAGAGCCCTGAGATTTTTTAGAAATTTGTTATTACTATATCCACTTCACCTAATACTTCCTTAGAGTTGGGTAAGGTAAGTAAGACATCATCAGCAAACATTATTATTTTAGAAATATATTGGTCATATATATTTATACTTCTTATCTTTGGGTTATTACGTATTAAGATGGCAAGTATTTCTATGGCCAGAGCAAATAGGATAGGGGACATAGGATGTCCTTGTCTAGTACCTCTAGTGATTTGGATTGCTTTGGATGTAAAGGGACCTATTTTGACATATGCTAGACTTAGTCATAATTTGTGAGGACACTTAGTCATTCACAAAACCAAACCTTTGACTTTAGCTAAGTTTTATTGGCTTGGTATAACAAATGACAGTGAGGGTTTCTGAGCAGCATTAAAAGAAAGTTAGAGGACTGAATTACATCCTGAGTTCAGAAATTCACTGATACCTATACATATTACTGAAGTTTCATTTCAGTGGATTGCCGTGGATCTTGTAGTAATGGCTACGCATACATTCTAATGATTACTGACTATGTTACTAAGATTCCTGAAGCCATACCACTGAGAAAATCCAATGCAAAGTCAATATTCAAAGGGCCACTGTTACTTTTTTTTTTGGGAAGAGATACCTAAAGACATACTCATGAACCATTGAACACCATGTATGTCCGAGTAACTCTCCTGCTTTGCCAGTGTTTTAAAGAAAAACTGTTAAGAGCTTAAGTATACTATCCACAAAGGGATGGATTAGCGGAATGTTTAAATAAAACTCTGAACTCTGTGCTAAAGAAGTCATAGAACAAGATATTAAGAACTAGGATTAGTTACTTCCTTACCTCCTGGTTGTTATAAAACCAGTGCTTCAGTCTTTAGCAGAAGAATTTACCCCATCTGAATTACTATGTGGCAGAAATCCCCAGGCTTTGCTAGAAATAGCAAACAAGACTTGGAAGGAAAACAGAATCATGTTTAGAAGATAACATCAAACTTTACATATTTACAAGATAGGCTAACAATTTCTATCCCGGTAGTTAAGAATTTTATGTGAAAGGCACAAGAAATGCAGCAGAGGGTAAAATAAGAAAGCCAGACTCACAGAAATTTAAAACATAGGACAAAGTGTTAACATTAGTCTCTTCTGCTTAGAATAAATTCTCATCAAGATGGCAATGATCCTTTGAGGTGGTAGAGAAATGAACTGAGTGAGCTTCAAAGTAAGACAAACTGGGAAAAAAGACTATAGAGTATTACACTGAAAACATGGAGGGCTGGTGACGCTTCTGTAAAATGATAGCTCAGAGAGATACTAATAGCATGGTATCAGAAAATTCTACTCCTGCTAATTAAACTTTTTCTAAAGCCCAGAAACAAGAAGTGAAACCTGTCAACAATTTTTATGCAGGTAGGCGTTAACTTTGCAACCCTTCAACTTTATAGTTAAACACAGACTTGTTATAAGAACATTAATATGGGTGGATTATCAAGGTCTGATAACCTACAACGAACAGTATAGAACCAGTATAGAACCAATGGTTAGTATTTGTGATAGAAATGGAGATCATTGTGGCACGATATATGTATATATATATATATATATATATATATATATATATATATATATATATATATATATATATATATATTAGAAGGTTGTTAAAATGAAATGAAAATGCTGTTTGGTAGTTAAAATGCTGTTTTTGTAGCCAGAATGCTGCTTTGCTATGAAAATACTGTTCAGCATTGATCCCCCATAGCATTGATCCCTCATACATATACCTTCCCCAAAAAATACAGTATAGCATGCAACAGTAGAGAGCAAGCAGCAAAAGAGACTGATATGGGAACTCTGCAGAAATGCAGTTAAAAGCAAGAACTACATGGATTACTTAAAGCTTGTTTGAGATAACTTGAAACATCTGGCGGACTTTTTCTGCTACAGAACTGAGTTTTTTTTTTTTATCTTATAGAAGGATACAAACAGTGTACAAGAAAGCAGAAAGTAATGTGAGGAGCTGTATCACTTGAAACATCCTTTACGGGTGGTAGAAATTCTGTCCTATCCCACCATTTATATTTGTCCTCTGTGTTAACTACGTAGATGACAATAAGGGCTCCCTATTGAAATGTTGGCACTCAAAATGCCAAATGCCGCCAAACTGGGGAAAAAAAAAAAACGAAAACACAGGAGAAGAGCGAATCTGGAAAATTGCTCTTCTTCTTTAAACTTCTTTTTGCAGGGGAGGGGCAATCCCTTCTGCACAACTCATGGGGGCAATATATATACCAACTCAGGGATCACCATACATCAGAGAAAAGACAATATTTCAAGAAATGGCATCTCATACTTGGTATATGTAAGTCTGATCTTTCAGCCAGTCAGTCTCTGTATTTCAGAACTTGCTCTTGTGGGTCCTGACATTTCAATTGGTTGCCAGCTATGACATTGGATTAGTTGTTTTGTGGTCAGGTGTGGGCTAAGCATTGTGGCAGGTAGTGTAACCTAGTTTAAGTGCTGCTTTTGTAGAGTAACACTTCTCTGGATATAATTAGATTTAATTCCTCAAAATACTGTCCTTCAGTGGAACCAGGCTGTCATTCTTAAAATTCCAGAGCTAAACATTTCATGGTGCACCCTTCATGATACTAGTCATGTTGTTATTATGGTGTTTTTCCAAATTCATACCCTGCAAAGACAACTATTTCCTGCATGATTTGAACTAACTAGCAGCTTAGTATAGCATCATACTTAACTGAAATTAAGAGCAGCATTCCTGAGGAAAGGACACATAATCCATTGATGCTATTGCTGCTACTTATCTGCACTTGTGAGGGTTCCTATTATAAGAATGAAAGTCCAAAATATCAAACGGCTGTATATGCGAAAATGCCGTTCATTGATCTGTTTTTTGTAATTTCGCGGTACAGTGAAGATCGGGAAATTTGCCCTTTCCTCACTGTAGTGCGATCTCGGAGTTGTTATATATAATTAGCGAGGGGTTGGGGGGGTGCAGCCCCCCACAATAAAGGTTTCAAAGTTTGGCATTTTCACTGTTTACAGCATTTGATTTTTATGAACTTTTGTTCATATAATATAGACCCACTTGTGATAGTAAAGAAAAAAAAAACAGTAAACAGCTGTTTTGGAAAAGCTTGACATCTCAACATTTTAAACATTCTAAGAGAGATAGATAAAATTTATGCTCTGTAAATGAAATACCTTTTAAAAATGTCTTTGTGAATATGTCCAAAATAGTATGATGAGGTGAGGTAACAACTTGTTTTCCAAATATTTTGAATTAGCTGCTGTTCCATTTATGAGCAGTTCAAGATAGAATCAGGGTTTAGTATATTTACATTTCCAGGTCTTAAAAAAGTCTAACATAAATAATGCTAAATTTCAACCTATAATAAATTAATGCAAACAAAAATTTAGCAGCAGTTGCACCCCTTAAGTAATGTGTAAGGTGCATATTCAAGTGAATCTTCAGGGAAGGAACCTTTTCTACATTAAAATAATAATAAAAATTAAAAAAAATGTTCACTTCCATTGCACAGATTTACAGTAATGTAAAGAAAGCAGCAATTCAGCAAGCCTGTTCATCTCTAATGTGGCTCAAGTAGCTATTCATGGTCTCCAGGCCAAGTTTCTTCAACAGGTTGAGGCAAGTTGTCAAACATTTCTATTTAGGAGGAAAACACAGAAAAAAATAGAATTAGTATTACATTTTTTCACTATGCTTTGCTATTTGTTAAAAAAGCAAGTTAATACTTGTGTATTGATATTCATATGACCATATGCATCATTTAACTTGAAAAATTACTTTTGTGGAACTTTTCTCTCCAAGCCTACACTAAAAAAGTGCACTGTGTGGCCCGGTTATATTTTCTTGGTAAATAAATGCCAAATAAATAAATAAAATATGACTGCAAGAATAGTTATTCCATAAAAAGAAATCTAGCTGTATACCAAGTAAAGTGATGTTTCTGTGTTCTGGTTAAACAAAGCTATTTCATTATAATGAGGAACTTTCCCATTCTTCTGGCCATACAACTACTTCCTTTGTAATTCTATTTTATCTTAGACACATCCCCCCCTCTTTCTAGAGGCTTTCACAAATGGCATTATGCAATTTGAAATTCTGAATTGGCAAAAAATCCCAATATCCCTGAAGGTAGTGTGGGGGCATAATCTACCTCAAATCTTTTATGACAGTTTAAGAGAAATGTTTTTAGAGTGCTAAATTTTACTTATTTAATATGACTGAAATGTCATTCCTTGCATGCTTGTGTGTGTGTGTGTGTGTGTGTGTGTGTGTGTGTGTGTGTATGTGTGTTTGTTCTTGGTGGCGGTTTTATTGCTCTCTCACTCAGCTGTAGCCAGTATCTGAATTAATATGACCAAGGACTTATGTATAGAATATTCCAGTCTATGTTCGCTTACCAAATTCCAAAAACCGCTAATGCTAAACATCGAAAAGTACAATTAACAAACAAGAACTTCCGATAAAAAATCCACTGAATGGCTATAGCTGGCCGACAACCATTAAGTAACAAGACACATAAGGTAAGTGAATGGAAACTTATTTAATATGCAGTATTCCCCACTGTAGCGCAATCTTGGAGTAGGTATATATAGTTGGGGGGTGTGGGGGACACAGCCTCCCATATTGGCTGGTGTGGGGGTGAAGCCCCCCACCTCGGTTGGCTGTATTCTTGGCCGACTATGGCCATTCGCTGGAGTGTTTTTCACGGAAGTTCTTGTTTGTTAATTGTATCGTTCTGTGTTTAGTTTTCACTATTTAGCCATTTTGGAATTCGGTAAGTGAACATAGACCCAAATATTCCTTATGTAGTTGCAGCTGCCCAAATCAACGGGCTGGCCACTCTGGACATAGACAGTAGAAGAAAATTCTGAATCTACTGACAGTTTATTACTAGCATTTCCCTGTTGGGGGAGTTGTATCGAGTGATGATTCACACCTAATCCAAATCTGGTTTAAGTTGCTTAGTCTTAGCTTTCCTCAACATTTTGTATTGTATTTCTCAATAATACAAACTGACCATTCACTTCACCATCTCCAATCTACTGTCTCCTTTTCTGAAGACTTTCTCCCTTCCTAACTGCACTGCCAAAACGTTCACATTGTTGATGGAATTCTCCAACCTCCCCCCCAGAGAAAAGTAATGTGAATAGCTGTACCACTTGAAACAACCTTTATGGGTGGTGGAGATACTGCCCTATCCTACCATTTATATTTGTCCTCTATGTTAACCATGTAGATGACAATGAGAGCTCCCCACAGAAATCTCGACATTCAAACTGAAAAAAAAAGTCTGAGAAAACAGGAGAAGAGCAAATCTAGAAAATCACTCTTCTCCTTTAAACTTCTTTTTGCCTTTTTCCCTCCCATCCAAACTGTCTCCAAACTACCCTTCTAAACTTTTTATCAATTTTTCTTCAATTTCTCCTAAACATGGCCAAATTATTTTAAAGCTACCAACATATTTTGTCAGAACCACTCCCTTTCTGCTTATACTAAATCAGTTGTGTTCATTAATACAATTCTACAAGCACTGACACATTTAATTTAATTTACCTGTCCCTTGAATTCACAAACTGCTCCCATGTATATGCTGATGCTGTTGTGAAGACTAAGTTTTGAAGCTTAAAGTCTCCAGAGGCTATTTCAGCAATTTAAAGTTATTGTTTGTAATGTGTTGAAACAGCCCTAACCATGAAAACAGACAATATTATGATTCAACAGTTACTTTTGCTAGAGACTTTATATGAAATGTTACAGAGACTTTCAGATGTTTTAGCCTTAACAAAATCAAACACATGCCAGTTATAGATAGCCTGCTTAATTAGTGATAAAACAATAGCAGCTGTTTGGCTAAAGATAATTTTTACATAAATATTTGAGTGGTTAATTTACAGCCATATTTTACACAAAGTGGCAGTTATATCTGCATTCCCATACTTTGCTTGCAGAACGATCTTAGCTGCATTTACCATACTTTGGTTACAGAATTGCTTAGTTATTGCACCAGTCAACATTGTGAGAGGGCTGATGCATAAACTTTGTTTTATTAACATGATAATATCATGTCCAAATGTCCATTCATGATTGTGGAGGGTATTTTTCTGAACCCTGGGATAATGTCTGCAGAGTATTTGGTGTGATTATGTCAGTGAAGGGGAGCTTGGCCCAGGTTTTACCGAAGGAATCTGCAGCATACACAGTTTCATGAAAATACATTTATAAAATGCTTGGTTAATTAAAGAACAGAACAGCTCGTACCCTAAAATCCTTTTATTGACCCTTGTCATATTTATATCACACTGTGGTACTATATAATACTATAACAGTGTCCTCTATTTTTCCATCCATGTCTCCCGTTTATCTGCTGTTCTTCAGCTTTCTTGTCTCAGTAATCATAGTCTTATACTGTTATATCCTTTAGTGACTTAGTTTTGTTAGTTTTCTATTGGCAACAATGGCATTTACAATAAAAAAGCTCTTCAAACAACTAGTTATTCCTATTCTGTCTTCCCACTCAATTGGCCAATTATTCATGTCAATGTGCTGCACATGCTGGACTTCCAAGATGGCTGCACACTGATCAACAGCTTAATTTCAGCTCTCTTACTGTGAAAGAAGAAACTGAGTAATTGCCCATGAAATTGTCATTTTTGGGTAAAATTCAGTTTCTGGTTAGTAAGTACATTGTTTTTATGCCGACAAAGAAGAACTTTAGAGAACTAGAAAGAAAATCAACCAGGAAAGGTGAAGGGAAAACTCTGGTTGGGAAGAATCCTGCAGCTGTTCACCATAAAGTAGTTCAAGCTTCAGCTTTGGCACAAGAGATGGCTTCTAGTAATTTAGAGGAAAAAATAAATCAAATGTATTCAGAGGTTGTTGTTGTGTCTTTTGGCTTTTCCCGGTTATGGGTTGCCACAGCAGAACTCCGGTCCGCTAATGATTGGCAGTAGATTTTTTTTTATATATGCCGAGTTGCCAGCCCTGACACACAACCTTCAATGAAGGTACGCCCATTCACGCATGTCTCCACACAGAAGATGCTTTAGCTGAGAATCGAACAGGACAACATCTTACTGTGAGGTGACAATGCTACCGCAGCACCACCACCGCATGTCAAATGTATTCAGAGGTGATTAAAGTAAATGAAACACTGAAGGGGTATGAAAGCTCAAATAACAATAGATTGATAAAAATAGAAGAAGCTTTAATTAGCTATTCAGAGGAACTGATACAACTGCAAAAATTAGAGGTTGAAATGAAAAAAATTCTGGCTGAGTATAAGACTTCTCAAGAAGAGCTGTATCAAAAAACGGTAGAGTTAGAAAGAGTGAGCACACAGAGAAAATGTGAAATTTTCTGCTGCACTAGATAAACTGGAAGGAATAGACTGTATTAGTTTTATGAAAGCACAAATAAGCAAATGGACCAGCATTCCACAGCAGGATTTGTTAATTGAAAAGACACATCAAGTGTATGCTCCAAACCTGGCCACTACAAAGCAGACAAGAACTGTATTACTAAAAATGCAATCATACCAGCAGAAAGAGTTGTTCTTGACAAAACTATGGAATAAGGGAAAAGTATTAAAATTGGAGACTGCAGAGTATTTGTGGGAAATAATATTCACTGTACATAAGGCAGAAGAGAAGCAAATTTATCCCAGCAATCAGGGAACATCAAGAGGCAGATATGCGATTCAAGATATTTTTTCCTGGAGGATCAAATACATTTTTTTATGCAGATGCTAAGGAGGGCATAAAAAAGTTTATCCAACAAAAAGGTAAGATAGCAAACAAAAGTTGACTCTGCTTCTCATTCTTCTAAAGCTCATAGAGAGACTTTACCAGTGAAACCTTTTCCAATGTTCCAAAGGAAAATGCTTAAGAGACAGAAATAAGTACAGAAGGTGAATAGAAGAATCAGAATTACCTTGAACTTGAACCAGAGCCTGGTTTTGGAGATGAATAAGAAGAACAGCAACACTTAAATTAGTGAATAAATGGGAGAGTATAAGGCATCAATCTTGTGAACTATGGCTATACAAGAAGAATGACTGAACTTCTGTTGATTTTTGGGTGGACTATAAACCATATACCCCTCTTTGTGTCATTAATGTTTAGAAGGACACTAAAAGGGAAAAGCTAACTGCAGGTAAAACAATTTTGTTCTTATTAATATTGGTATGAAACATTCCATTATACAAATGGTATGTTATATAGAGTAAAGCAGTTTTGTCTAGCATGTAGTCAGAGGTATTTTAGATGGATGAGAGTCTCTTCAGTGACTGTTTTAAGGATATTAAAGTAAACAAATATTTTTTTGGATGTAAGAAATATAGTAAACAGTATAACGAGAAGAAAGACTGGACAAAAGTACGTTTACTGTTAATATGCTGTTATCTTGTGCTGCTGGGGTGTAAATGTGCAGTAATTATATGTGGAATTAAGATTTTTTTTTCTATTTTTACAATGGTGAATGTCTAGATTAATGCCTTTGGGTTAAGTTATAAACAAGTGTTTTTGTAAGCAAGTAGGCTTCAAAAACAAGACAAAATGATGAAATGTCAAGCTTCTTACATATGTAAATATATGTTTTCTCATTAACAAATGTTCAGTGGGAGTCAATAAGTCTGCTGCTAAGGCAGCTGTAGATTCTGCTCTGAGTAAAATGTACAAAGATTCATTGCTGAGGACGTTTACATGGAGTCAAACTGCCTGCAAGTGCAAGCAATTAGTTCTGATAGTTTTGAGAATTGTTTGCTGAAGGAAATGCATATATTACAAGTACAGTGGAAAGAAGTTATGTGAAAAATAATTTTTTTAACTGTGGGAACTGAGCAAGATATAGCAGCCTGTCTAGCAGACTTAATACTTTAATGCATTTAATAGAATGGTTTACAATTTAGTTTTATTTAAAGATAGCCAGTGCACTTTTTCTTAGGACTAAAAGTTAATGTTTACTGAAAACATTTTTTTCACATCTGGGGGTGGTACAGAGATAAGAAAAAAAACATATAGCAATCAGTGTAAGTGCAAGCACAAGCTATTGCAAGCACTTTAGCATAGGTAACCTTAATTTTAGTTTAGGAAATGCCCATGGGTGCAGCTGCCAATTTGGGGCAATTGCTCCTATCTGGAGGGTTAAATGTCATTTTTTGTATATATACATTGTTTTGTGCATTTGTTCTAAGTTAATAGGAGTGAGGTGATTTGAAAATGTTTATAGCTTTTTGTTTGATGGTTTTCATTAAAACAACAATTCTTGAAAATGATGCATAGGTTCAAATGGAGATGAGAAGAAACAACTGTATAAAAGATCAGCCTGTCAAACATTAGTGTGTGCATGTAACATGAAAGTTGATGAAACACTTTCCAAAAAAATGACATGTAAAACAGGTTGGAACAACAGCTATTTATGAGAATGGTTACGCTGTCCATATTATCTTGGAATGTAAATAACCTTACAGGTATAGGCAAAAAGGAAAGAGTATTAAATTATATTAAGAAATGAGGAGTGCAAATAGTAAGGCTGCAGGAAACACATATTGAAAGAAATGACCATGTGAATTTGACAAGAAAGGATTACAGGATGGATATTTAGCAGCATATGAGGAACAAAGGAAACTGGGAGTAATTATACTAATTGCCAGTGACAGAAGAGGAAAGAAACAACAATGGCAGATTTGTGGCAGTAAGAACCAATTGGCAATGGAGAAGGATTATTCAGTCATGTATTTATATTCCTCCAAAACTGCTATTATGCACCT
This sequence comes from Protopterus annectens, assembly GCF_019279795.1. Lineage (NCBI taxonomy): Eukaryota > Metazoa > Chordata > Ceratodontiformes > Protopteridae > Protopterus > Protopterus annectens. The sequence continues at coordinate 1,171,206,838 of NC_056744.1, read as the reverse complement.
TAAGAAATTTTTGAAAGAAAAAAACAAAAAGCACAAACCAGGAAACAGCAAAAATGAGTAAACCAACTCCAAGACAGCAGCAATAATCCAAGTAAAACAATTTATTTAGCGCTTTCATCTTTCTTGTACACAGACATCTTCAGAATGAATAAAAATTTTTGGTGTCATCATATAAATACACAACTCCTAGCCATAATTAGTTAACACACAGTAGACCACACCCCTGCTACAAAGTTTTAAAAATAGGTTAACTATTAACCTGTTGGCAGTAAAAAGCACAGTAACAGTACATACAAATAAAACAGTTACATGATCATTATATTAAATACATGGATTTAACTTTTAAAAGGGGGAAAGTGTTATTTTATCATTCAAACCAGGAAAAATGTAGAATTTAACCTGACCTGCCATTTCATCTCAATAAATTCCAAGTATTCATCTACTGGACCCTCTCTTTGTCCCAGATCTACATGATCTATAACAGAAAACTTGAAAAAATGGTCAGGAAAATTTTGTATATGCCTATATAAAGCATTATTTACATTTTTGTTGGCTATGTAGTAACAATGTTGGTAAATTCTCTGTTTGATGGCCCTCTTGATTTTCCCAACATAAAAGCCATCACAGGCCTGGCACAACCCAAGATATACTACCCCTTTAGAGTAACAATAATATTTTTTCTTTGGTCTAATTTTTCCAAAGTTCCTAACAGAGACACCTTCTGTGTCCAACATGTGTCTGCATTGGGGCATCTACCACATTTGTAACTACCTCCAGTCTCATTCAGGGAGTTTGTCCTTTCCAATAATCCCTTAAAAGACACCTCTTTCTTGTAAACTATCTTCGGTGTCATACCTAAGGTAGTAGCCGCCCCTGGGTCCAGACTAAAAATATCCCAGTGCCTATAAATGATGCCTCTAATGTCATAGAAATCGGTATTGTATGGTAGCACCATCACTCTTCCAAACCCAGGTTCACTCATGTTGTCCCTTCCTTCCAATAAGTTGAGGTCAATACTCAACAAGCTGTGGTACACACCCTCCCTTCTCTTGAACTTTACTTCATCCATGATGTTCTTAATAAATACTTCAGGGTAACTTCTCTGAACCAACATACTCTGGAGCACTGTACATTCACTTAAAAGGTCATTCCAGCTGGATATCATCCTAGCCAATCTAACATACTGACCCTTTACCAGAGCTTTCTTCTGCTGGATGGGGTGCCAGCTGCTAAAATGCAGCAAAGAGATGGAATAAGTAGGTTTTCTATATAACAAGGATGAAAAAAGTTTATGATCGTAGTCCTTTTTAATTGTAACATCTAAATAATTCAATCTATCCTTGTCGCCTACCATAATAAATTTCAAAAAGGTGGTTGTGTTGTTTATGTATTCAAAAAATGTTTGCAATTTTTCCATCCTATCCTTCCAGAATAATACAATATCATCCAAATAGCGTCCATACAGTGCCCAGGATTCTCTGTAAATGGAACCAAGGATATAAAGATTCTCCTATTTGGACAACACTATATTTGCAAACACTGGGACACAGCATGCCCCCATTACCACCCCTTGTGTTTGCCTAAAAAGTTGCCCCTCAAAGACCAAAAATTTTCTTTTCTAACACCATTTCCATTCATGTTCTTAAAGTACCTATGGTATTGTAGTCAAAATCAGTGTTAGTGACCAAATAGTCAGAGAACCACTCTAATCCCTGTCTGTGTGGTATAACAGAGAATAAGTCAAATATGTCAATAGTGACCATCAATGGCCCATCATCATAAAGTTCCTGCTTTATTTTAGACAAAAAGTCCCAGGAATCTTTAAATAAGTAGGGCCTTGTATCCAAAACATGCTTCACTTTGGAATCAATAAATTTTGAAATAAATAATCAGCTTTCAGCAGGGAATATTACATATACATGGGACTGGAACTTGATTTGCAATGGTGAAGATGTGTCAGGGGAACCTAGAAGGGAAAATATAAAAAAAGAGGGTAGATTTTTGAAGAAATATATGAAAATATTTGATATGGAAGAGATTAAGTCAATACTGGGAAATCAGAAAGAATTTACATATTGTTCCCCCAAGGTACAATAACTGGGCTAGACTAGTTAGACCACAAGAAAAACAAGCAAACTGGACAAGCACTAAGGTTAACTGTTCTTGGAAAATGAAATGCAAAATAACAAAAAAAACAAAAAATTCCAAGTGATGGACACAGAGAGTAAATGAAACAAACTTTAATTCAGAAATCCACAAAGCTTTTGGGAATAACCCTTCATCAGTGTCTACAAGCACCTAATTATCCCAATATTAGCTTTTCTCATCTACTCCAGATCAACTACTTTATCTCTCCCTCAATGTGACACTCTATCACACACTTTCCTACAATGTCAAATTGTATACAACAAATATATGTAGATGTTCTTATTCTTTATCTACAAATAGTTAAAATTCTCACCTTTTAGGTATATTATTCTATGTACATGACAAACAAGTGACTGTTTTCTAGTTGCATTCTTCTTTTTTTTTTGCATTGCCATTATGTGATTTTTTTTTCACCCAAGCTGTACCTGCCATTCACAGGATCATAGGAGGTTACTAGGCTAATGGCCCAGGGGCCCTTACAAGCCTAACCAAGAGTTTATCCCCAAAAATGAAACTTCAATCAGCACCTGTCACCCCTATCAGTGAAGGACACAGGTGGAACCCCTGGGACAAATTTGTAGTTTCCCATCCACTCATCAAGATTGTGCTTGAAGAGGGTCAGCGATGTACTTTGTTTGAGGTGTATGGGGAGTCTATTCCAGAGGTGGGGCAGCCTATGGGAGACAAACCTGTCTCTCCAGCAGGTTTTGTTAATGTCGCATATTAGATTTAGGCCTTTTGATAAGATAATCTGTGAGAAGTTAGACGTATGGATATGGAGCATCTCTCTCTAGTGGGCAGTGTCCGAGATTGCCTTGTAGGTGAGACACAGATCACCTCTGAGCAATCTGTACAATACCGAGTAGAGTGATAGTGATTTGAGCCTGTCCACATAGGACAGGTGTTGGAGGCCATGGATTCTCTTTGTGAGGTTTTTCTGTGGCCTTTCCAGTTGGTGCAGTTGTTTGAAGAGGTACATACCAAACGGGGCATTGTACTCAATTATTGGCCTAATGAGGAAGGAGTACAGAGAGGTAATAACCTCCTTTTTTCTGGATGCAATCCCTTTACCTATGAGATGAACCAGGTAAAAGGCTTTTCTGACCACTACTGCTGTATGATGGTCGAATGTGAGATTGCTGTCAACCTATGTACCCAGGTCTCTCACCACAGGTTGTGTGCTTAGGAGGTTGCCGTTGATGTGGTAAACAGTAGGGGTTGTGTTTTTGCAGAATGTTATGATAATACATTTATTTGCTTTTAACTTAAGGCCATGACTTTGGCACAAGTCATTTGCTGCTGTGAGACCCTCATGTAGTATGTTAACATCATTTGGGGAGTCAACGACAGCACCCAACTTACAGTCGTCCACAAACTTGGTAAGCCACAGGCCTTTTATCTTTGCCTGGACCTCTGAAAAGTAGATGCCAAGCAGTAGGGACAATGACAGAGTCATAAACAAAGTTCCATATCATATCGTTGTGAGCTATATGTCCCCCTCTATGACCCAGGACATCTATACCCCTTACTTAAATGAACATGAGTCGCTTTCCATTCAGCCCAGCATCATACTCATGGGTGACGTCAACTTCCTCACTATAAACTGGAAATCATACATGACCTCAGACTTGTAGGAACAAAGATTCCTTGACTTTGTCAACATGAATGCCCTGGGCCAGTTGGTCCATACATCCACTAGGCGCACCAACATCCTTGGCCTATTCCTCACCAACATGGGGTAGTGTCATCATTGGTCAAGTAGGACCATAAAACTAAAATAAAAAAAAATAAAAATGAATAAATACAAGTAAAACCTGGGATACCACCTGGAAGATTTAGGAATTAGTCCAAGCCAAACATCCTACTTTTAAGTGGCAAAATTTCAAGCCAGTCACCATTGCCTAAGTAGAGTCATTCACAAAAACCCTTTATTAGTATGTATACAGCTGCACAGAGGCAGTGGTACCTACCCAAAATAAGCACAAGGCAAAAAAATAATAATAAGCAACCCCAGCTGGCTCCCAAGATCAACAGGCTGTATGTATTGTATAACAAAAGGAAGGAAATCGTGGCCATTAATAAGAAATGCAATGCCTAGCAAAATACAAACTCTATCACCAAACTAAATAAACAAATCAATGACTCAATTAAGTCTACCAAAGCCAAATTTGATATGAAAGTAGCCTCTCAGGATAATCACAACTACAAGGCATTCTTCAGTTATGTCTGAAACCTCAAAGGCAATACACAAAAATGTGCAAACTAATTGTAAATGGAGCCACCTATACTGAGCTAGAGAATATAGCTAATCTACTGGCCAATAAATTCTCCAGTTATACCCCGCATTCTCGCCCGACATCTCTCAAGAAATATTCCAACCATCGTTTCCTCAACTATCACTAGGGAACAGGTCCTCAATGCACATTCCAAGGCCAAAAATACTGAATCAGTGGGACCAGATAATATCCCAGGATGCCTTCTTAATAGCATGAAACATGACTTATCATGGCCACTAAAAGCATTATTAAATCCTAGCTTCCATACAAGCTTTCTGCCAGACAAATAGATGACTGCAACTGTTGTTCCTCTGCACAAGGACAGGTCATCCATGGACTTGGGAAACCACGGACCCATAAGCCTGATTAGTATCATATGTAAGGCCATGTCTTGGGCAGTTATGGGCATGATAAATAATGACACAGGAAACCTTCAGACATTGGATCCAACACAGTTTGGTTTCATCAAGGGCAGGTCATGCCTACTCAACCTGGTAGACCTATTCAAGAAGGTCACCAAAGCAATGGATGAGAATAAAATGATGTATACTATCTACCTCAACGTGGCCAAAGTATTCATAACAACACCCCACTTGGGCATTGTAAACAAGCTTACAAAATTAAGTTCCCAGGTTCATAGGACGATACTAGGCTATTGGCCCAGAGGCACTTAGAAGCCTAGCCAAGAATTGTGCCCATGTTCCCACAAAGTCAGCACCTGTTTCCCCTGTCTATCAGGGACACTGCTGCATTAGGTATAAATTCCTAAGTTATCCACTGGATAACCAGCTGATTCACAGATAGAACACAAGAAGTGAGTACAGGTAAGTCCTCCTCCACAAAAAGGCCAGTCACTAGTGGACTCCCCCAGGACCTCAATGCCATAAAAATGCATAATAGTATCTTTCAGAAAGACAACTACCCCTGGAGATTACTGCATTGATGACACAAACCTAAGAGTTGATCCTATGGTCAGGGATTTGGGAATTCATGAGACAATGACTTGGCCTTTAACCAATGAATGAACAATACAACCACTCCAATAAACTAAAAACACAAAGAACCACGGAGCCAAAAACAGTATGACTGAAAAAGACTGGTGCTTCCTGGTACCTTGGCCATGCCTTCAAGGGATCAATTACACCATATAAGCAGCCCTTTTTATATACGCAAAAACAATTTCCACTCAATTATTCAATAAAATGTCAAAATACAAAACATCCACATTTAAAGTGCCCACATTTAAAGTGCCCACATTTAAAGTGCATGCTCATACAATTTTTTGATACTCATCTCCCCTTTCCACACAGTTTCCCCAAAAAATATATAACATGCAATATATAATCTTTCATCATTAATAAAACATTGAATACTTAAATACTTTAAATGCATCTAAACTGGAATCATAAACTTATAAACAAATCATAAATTAAGATTCATTTCCAGGTCCAATCCACTAGGATGTAAAGTTTTGAAATTAATGATGAACTTAGTTTCCATCTGTAATAATCTCTGTACATAATCACCTCCCTGAGTAGAATAAGGTTTGGCCAAAATACTAAAGAAAAAACTATTGTCAGAACCGACATGTACCAAATAAAAATGTTGGGCAACTGGCTTATCTAACTTAACATTCCTTATGTCCCCCAAATGTTCCATTATCTGCTTCTTAACCACCCTTTCAGTCTGCCCAGTGTACCACTTTGTAGGTGTGCATCCACAACCTATGATGTACACAACTCCACATGAACTACAATCAAAACGACCAACAACTCTATAATTCCTTCCAATGATCCTACTAGTATTCAGATTTTTTACCCTAACACGCACACTTTGCATCTCCCACATGGAAAGGATCCCACTTGGGTTCCTTCCCCTTGACATCTTCTTAAGTTTAACATTTCTTTCAAAATTTAAAAACCTACTGTATGAAAATGTCACTCTATCAGGAAAAAGTCTACCCAACTTTCATCTTGTTTAACAATAGGCCAAAACCTTATAACTAACTCCCTCAAAATTTCAGAAGAAGGGGAAAATCTTTTAACAAAAACAATGTCCCTTTATCATTAATTTCCATGTTCCTATCCAACCGTACCTCATCATCATATTCCCATTTCACTTTGTGGGCACTTCCACTGTGGCAGCTCCCCTTACTTTCATCTCTGCCTTTTTTAATACACCCAGAGTGTATCCTCTGTTTGAGAACCTGCTCTAACCCTGTCACACTCTTCAGCTAACCGCACCTTGTTAAATGTATTATTAAAAATATGTTTATACTCCCCATAAGGTAATGAGCTCAAAAGGTGTGGAGGGTGCATACTATTGGCACAAAGAACATTTTTCACAGATGTATTTTTTTTTTTAAATAAGGCCTGAAATGCACTCTACTATTCTCTCCCACAAAATATTCAATGTCAAGAAACTGCATAACTTCATTATGTGTTCTGTGAGTAAACTTCAAGTCACATGGACTTCGGTGCAACCCCACCATAAACCCTTGAAACTCACCCACATCACCCTTGCATATGAAAATCAAGTCATCAATATATAATGCCTGTGAACAACTACATTGTGAGAGTAAAAGATGCTATTATAGATGAACAGATTCTCAATGTAACCCATGAAAATAATAGTGTATGAGGGGACAAAAAAGCCCCCATTGCTGTACCTTCCTTTTGCAAAAAACATCTGTTTCTCAAACCCAGAATAATTATGTGTCAGAGAAGATTCCAGGAGCTGAACCACAAAATTGGTTCATGAGCACTCAACCATGATTTTACCAACTGCTTCCAAGCCCTGTCTCTTATTAATGCTAGTGTATAATGCTCTAACATCCACACTGGCCCAATAAAAATTACTTTCCCACTTCACTCCCCCAACTAAATCAGAAAATTCCTTTCCATTTTTAATATGTGATGGAATCTTAAGTAAATAAGACTTTAAATGGGCATCCAAAAAATGCTCACATTTTACAAGTAAGCCCCTAACCTTGATACAGTTGGCCTACCCAGGGGGTTCTCAATGTTTTTAAGGACCTTAGGTATAACAAAAAAACTTAGCATGTTTTGGGTGTTTTATGTGCAATTTCTTAACATCAGAGGGAGAGAGAAAACCTAATTGCCCCCCCCCCCGCTCCAATAACTCTAGAAAGAGGGAATTATATTCCAACACAGGGTTACTACTTAACTTTTGATAAACATTGCTGTCTTGTAACAAATCCTCTGCCATCTTATTATAATTAATTCTGGACATGATAACCCAATTACCCCCCCCCCCCCATTTTTGTTTAAATTATAAACCCACTTGTTCTTAATACATTTAAAATATTCCTGTTCAACATGCTTACACAAAACATTTTCAAAGGTGTTAATAGCCACACATGTTTTAGTGAGGCTAAAAGTACTAACGTAAGGTACATACAGTACTTTGAATCTTCCATATCCAATGAAAAAGCTTCCCTCACCCTCACCACAATTTTCACTCTGCTCATCATTTACATCATGATAAATATCAACAAACTCATTTTCATGCAGTGACATGTCCAAAAGAGAGTCATTATTTGCAGATTCAGTGTTCACATTCTGCAGATTCTCATTATGAAAAAATACTTTTAAATGTAATTTTCCACAGACATCCAACCTCTAGAAGCAGGCTCACCATGCTGGGGACACAAGTTGGAACAAATTTCATCCCCTTTAACAGTAAACTTCAAAAATCTTTACTGATAACCAAATTCGAAAGATTAATAATATTTAAATCATTATTAAAGTCATCATCCGCATTTTCAGCCTGCCAATTGTCTCCCACATACCTGCAAACAAAACTATGGATGTTGTCCAAAAGTCTGGAATTGTCCGAACCCACAAAACTGTAATTTAATTCCTTCTCGTCTTGCCCTGCCACTTTTGCCCTCACCCTCACCTAGACTGCTGAGGACGGGAGTGCTGCTCTGCAGAGCCTGCAACTTCAATGCTTAAATTTTCGAATGAAACACTCTTTTTTCCTGTTGGAAACAGTCTCTGCTGATGAAACAGAGGAGTCTCACGATGTTTGTGATCTCTCTTCTACTGAACTTGCACTAGTTCTACCTCTTTGTACCTTGCATTGCCATGAGAGCACCTGGTTGCTTTTGTAATCTTTAATATCGCAATCTAATTTCCTCTTCTTCTGCTCAGTAATCTCTCCTTCTGCCTTGTTAACGTGTCTTCATTTCCTTTATTTTGTTAACAAATGCACTCTCAGAGGACTCTTTTATGAGAACCTCTTGCAACTGCAAAATGGTGTTTCGAACTTTGTCATGCGACCTTAAGTTTCTTTTAATCAGCACCTGTAGCCACCAGAGGGTACACTGCAATGATATACTTTTTCCCTCCTCCAACAGATCTGATTCCTCCTCTGCAAATTCCTATGCAGGAAACGTATCCACCCTCAGGCCTCTGGGAATAATATTTAAACTGACATATTTCTCAAGGGGCTTGGTGTCATAGAACAGCGTAACTTCCTTTATCAATAAACGTTCAAGCTGTTCCTACGTAGCTGCACTGGAATTGTCATACAGACCAGGGATCACTCTTCCCATCTCCTTCCATAATTCCGTGAAACTGAACTGGTTCTGCTCAGGTTGTGCACGAGACGTCTCCAAAACTGCTGAGGCTCCTTCCAATGAGATGAACAATACAACCACTCCAATAAACAAAAACAAAGAACCATGGAGCCAAAAACAGTATGACTGCAGAAGAATCTTTACTGGTGCTTCCTGTTACCTTGACCACTGCCTTCAAGGGAACACTTACACTATGTAAGCAGCCCTTTAAATGTGGGTGTTTTGTATTTTGACATTTTATTGAATAATTGAGTGGTAATTGGTTTTGTATATATAAAAAAGGGCTGTTGGAGACTAACTATTTTATAGGTTCATAGATTAGTACTAGGCTAACTACCTTTGCAGGCCTAGCCAATTGCCCCATGTGGGAATCAAACCCTACACCTTGGGTCTGTAAGACAAACACCTTAACCATTATGCCAAACTCCCACAAAAAAGCTGAAACACACTTCCCTTCTATTCGAAGCAGAGTTCCTCACTGCACTTATTCATCACTGGATTGGGAATCATAAATTTACTTCTCGTCTGACAGCTATGAACTTATTCGAAAGTGGAAACTAGTACATACTCAGTCCCCCATGCCTAAGCTATATCCCCAGTAAGCTGAGTCGGATCAAAACCTGTCAAAGGCATTTGGAAAGCATGGTTGAGCTTTAAAAGACCCTTTAGGGTTGCTACCCTGCTAATTACCTATGAATATATAATAAAAATGCCAGACTTAATTTAACCTAGGGTTCAAGTATTAGTACTAGTTCCCCTTCAAGAGGAACACATTTCTGACAAAATGGCTAGGACTAATGGAGGTGATTGAAAGAATAAATGCAGTGAACTTAAAGGTTAGGTGACCAGGAAAAAGAAATAAATATAGAACATTAATTTACTGAAGCTATGGAAAAAAAAGAAGAAAGTCCTATGGTTAGTTTGCAAGATGAAGTTGACACAGAAGAGACCAGAGAATCTCTGCCTGGAGTAAAAGAAAGGAATTATTCTTAAATGTACAAAAGCAGGAAATAAGATATTTTTTTATCAAGAAACAAATGGTTGTTTTCAGACATGGCTGCGAGAACTAAACTGGCAGAACAACACATACAGAACACCTGGAGCTAATGTCAGACTGAGAACTTACACAGTATCAGATTCACTGAGATAGTTTGTAAGAGAAGAAGTTCAAAACATACTCAAATTAGGAGTCATAAAAGACTCAAAGAGTGAACAGGGAAGCCCACTATTATTAGTTACTAAACCTGATAGAAGTATTAGATTCTACAATGGCTTCAGGAACCTGAATATCATTTCAAAGGTTTTTATCAATCCCGTTGCCAGAACTGATACACTGATAGAGCATGGCCAGACATTGAACAACACTAGACTTGACAATGGGGTACTGGCAGATACCACTTTATCCTTTTACTAAAGAAATAAAAAAACAGCCTTTATATCCCCTGGAGACCTAGTTTAGTAAACAGTGCTGTTATTTGGCTCACATGGATCCCCACTCAACATTCAGGGATTAATGGAAAAATATTTAAGGCTCTTTCACAGTATGCTGCTACTGCATACCTGGATGACATGGTCATCCACTCAGAGGACTGGGAGTCCCTGAATAACATGGTCATCCATTCAGAGAACTGGGAGTCCCTGAATGACATGGTCATCCATTCAGAGCACTGGAAGTGTCACTTAACCAAAGTGCAAGTCATTCTTAAAGGCCATATGACAGGCAGACTTGATTGATGATGTTAAGAAAAGTAAGCTCTGCATGGAGAAAGACAAATATTTGTAATACTTTATATGAATAAATAAGGTGGCAAAACCTCAATTATTTAAAATAAAGATAATAAAAATTGCCTATAAAGTCTTTCCCTGGACTAGCTGGGTACTACAGCAAATTTGTACCTAATTTTGCAACTATGACCATCCAATGACAGAAACAAAATCCTCTATTCATGGTTCTCCAAGGCAGACAGAGCATTTAACAGTTTAACATAATATCAAATCCTGGGTCACTGTTAGTGACTCCTGACTTCAGTAAAGAGTTTCCTTGTATACAGATGCGTCACATGTAGGTTTAGTATCAGCGTTGTACCAATTTATTCAAGTAGAGAAGCACCCTGTGTGTTATATTGGATGAAAATCTGAAAACTAAGAAATGTTGAATAATATTTAGCCATAGAGAAGCAGAGTAATTAATAGTGGTGAGCCTTCTAGTTCTTAAAATAATGTTTATTAAATAGGCACTTCAGCCTGTTAACTGATCATACCCCATAACAACGGCTAAACAATCAACAACATGGGAACACATAATGGTGCTACTGAGTGCTACCCCTCCAACCTTTTGAGTACAAAGTATTCCACAATGCCAAGGGGTTGTCAGTATCCCACAGTCCATCTGTGTAAGTCCAGAACTGGTGTTTCTGTGTTTCTGGGAGGGGAAGCTGTAACATCCTGTGTAAGAAAAAAGACTCATGCTTTTAAGAGTTGTCCCAAAAATTCCATCAGATGATTGTTTGTATTACTTAGATAATGACACAGCAACTGCCCATTTGTATTGCATAATAAGATGCTGCCTGTTCCGAAAATACCAGGGAGTAACTCCCTAAGTTGAAGGTTCAGCAGATACTTTACCTAAAGGTCCAACATCAGGTAGGATTTAAATCAGTGAACATCTTTACTGAGCTGATTTGAAAAAACACAAGTATTAGACCAAGCTGTTCACTTTACTCACTCAAAAACTATATCATAATACCAAGAAAACCCTGCCTGCACACAACATTTGGAAAAGCAGAAACACAGTCACTGTAGATGTGAACTGCATGATCTAATGTTTGTTTTTTTAATTTTTTATTTTTTGGAAAGTTAAGTAAATAAGTCGACTGGCAAAATGTCTTCTATTCCAGAACATGAAGTCCACTAAGCTGAACAAAGGGGCATTTTGGTTCACGTAGCAGCAGGTAAAAAAGCCTGTGATCTACTGTGGCTATTCTTTCTTTGTAAGAATGCTGTTCCCTGGAACCATATGATTTTCAAGAACTCGACGTGTCTATTTTGTTTGTTTGTTGAAATAGCATTTAAGTCTTTTGCTGCCTAACACAGACTTCCCTTATCAAACTTTGGGAATACTTAAGGTGTCCATTGGTAACCGTAGGTTTTTCAATAGCTACAGCTGTCTGTACTTTTTTCTGTGGGTAATACTAGATTTACAATGAGCACACTCATTGCTCTAACCAATCAACATGCATGCATGTTTTTGAATATTTATGAATAACATTGTATAATTAGAAATAACATGTATCCATCAGGTGATGTTCTGAGTCAGGCAGAATTTTTTCCCGCCCTCCCACCCATTTAAGTTGTCTTGTTAAATACCACTGTCTTTCTAGTTGCCTGCCTCTTATGTTAATCTGACCATATATCTCATTTCTCTCTACTTTCACTGGCTTATGTGAGTAATCACAAAATCATCCTTTTTGAAATCCCACCCCTTCAATTATTTAAATTTATTGGCCATCCTACAGTATTTCATAGTACCAAAATACAAAAGTGACCACCCCTTTCAATCCATCTTGCTGTTTTAAAAATAGTAACTCTCCACTAAACCTTAACTTTTTAAACAGGTAAAACTCAAGTTACCTACTTTCACATCTAACTTCTCTACTGCACACTGCAGAGTGCATTCTTTTCAATCTTACCTTTAAGCATCCCTGTGACTAGCACTTTCTCTAATACCTGCTGGAAAGCACTAGGAAGCCTTAAACTCATACAAACACTGAACTCTCCTTGTTAACAAGGAGAAATTAATAGTAGGCACTAAACAGCCTGTAGTTGCAAAGTACCTTGCTAAGGAAACAGCTCCTATACTTTACAAAGAAAAAGAAAAAAAAAGCCCCAAACCAGGCATGTCCAAGGGTCAGCTTCCGGTGATTTCTCCTGTCCACCTGGTGAATCTGGGCATACTGGGGCAATGCAGCAATTGCCTCATGTACACAGACAACCCTCTCCTCCTACCACCCAACACTATAACCTGTGAGAGATGCACTTACATAGCCAAAATGGAAGCAAAGCTCTCTCCACCCAAGATTGTGCTAAACAGTCAAGAGGAGAAGGTTAACACCCACACTACACCTCAAGCAACACATAGCCCTTCTAAACCCGCACCACCAACACCCACATATAGCAACACTAAATCCACATATGCAGAGGCCCTTAACTGTAACCTGCCCAAGCAACAAAGACCTCTGAAGCTAAAACGCAAACAAACACCAATCACAACCAATGTGCCACATAGTTCACAACACCAGTGTGTCACCCAGCAACAGCCCCTAAGGCAAGACAATGTACCTAACACTTTAGTCATAGGTGACTCTATAGTCCGGCACACTGATGTCCCTCTCACCAGGTTGAATAAGGAGAAATTACAGTCAGCTGCCTGTCGGGTGCCAGGATCTGCCACATAATGCATGCACTCAGGTCACTCCACAACAAGTACAAATATGACTCTGTCATTGTCCATGTTGGAGTGAATGACTTGAGACGTACCTGGACTACATGAAAAGAGACATGGAAGAGCTCTCAGATCATGTGGCCCAGGCAGGTATGACCCTAGCCCTGAGTAGCATCCTGCCTTCGCCCAGAATGATACCATAATATAAAGATAAAATGATTGACTTCAACAATTGGCTAAGCTTATGGTGTCATTCAAAGGGGATCCAGTATCTGTCTGCCTGGGATGACATGATTGACAGACCACAATGCTTTGCCAGAGATGGTCTGCACCTGTCGCCCCTGGGATTCAGGTTACTGGCTAAGGCTCTTGCCACCCCTATAGTGCCTTTTTTAGGCAAACTTCAAAGGACAAAACCACCACCATAACAGGTACAAGCATGCAAAATCTGAAGGTAATGCTACTCAATGCTAGAAGTCTAAACCTCAAAATGCACTCTCTCGAGGCACTCCTAAAAATGGAGAACATCGATATCTGTGCAGTAACTGAGACCTGGTTCAAGGCTCCAGAGAGCACCCTGCAATACCAGGCTACAACTCTTACCACACTTTTCGGCCACCAAACCAGGACCGAAACACTAAAGGTGGAGGAGTGTCACTATTCACCAAGGATATTCACACCACCAGGCTAGTTGGCCAACACAATGTGTCTGAAATTCTCCAAGTGCAACTAACACTAGGTAAGACTGCAATCCAAATTGTAGCTTGCTACAGATCCCCACCATACCCCAAGATTCTCACTACACCTTTCTAAACATACTGGAAAATATTAAGATAGAACCAAACACCCTAATACTGGGTGATTTTAACTACCCTGCCATTAACTGGGAAAACTACTCATGTCCCAACACCTTTGCGCAATGGTTCTTGGAATTCATAAATTCCAACGCCCTGGATCAACTAATCCATAGTCCCACAAGGGGCTCCAATATCCTAGACCTGGTCATTACCAACATGGGAAATAAATGCTCCATACCTATGGTCACCCCCTCGTTAGTCAGGTCTGACCATAAGCTAATCACCCTTAACATCCACATCCCACCCCCAGTAAAGAAACCACCATAAAAAACTTCTCCAGAGCCAACTTCATGCTACTCAAGTCAGAAGTGACAAACTTCATGACACCCATGCAGATGGGAACTGAAAGTTCAACTGCTGAATCCTACACTAAGGCACTGTACGAGCACATCCACTCATGCATGAATCGTGCCATCCCAAATAGAACCAAAATACTCTCATCCAAAAAGGAAGCCAATCTTGTGGTCCCCTGCCATAAACAAACTTTACAACAAAGGAAGAAACTTTTGCAGAAAAGAGGAAAATCCCAGGATGCAAAAACTCCTTACTAGCCTCAGTAAGAAACTGAGATGCCTCATAAAATCCTCCAAAGCTAGTTACGAAAATAAAATTGCCAAAGATTCCAAAGACAACCACAAAGCATTCTATAACTATGTCAAGAATCTAAATGGCAATGCTCAGATCTGCTCTGAGCTAAAACAGAATGGCATTAAATATACTGATCCGAAGGATATTGCCAATATCCTGGCAGATCGATTCAGTGCCAACTTCACCCCCTCTCACCCCCTAAATGGCCCATCTTAATACCGGAAGATTGCCAAATTCCAGTAATAACAGCCACACAGGTACAAAACGCACTCTCTAAAGCCAAGAATACAGCATCCATGGGACCAGATGACATCCCGGGCTGTGTACTACATGAACTACAATATGAACTGGCACCTCACCTAAGTGTCATGTTTAATCATAGCCTCACCTCAGGTTTCGTGCCCACTGAGTGGCGCAGAGCTACAGTTATCCCAATCCACAAGGGGGGATCCACCTTGGATCCCGGAAACTACCGTCCCATCAGTCTGACAAGCCTTATCCGCAAGGCCATGGAGCATATTATCATGGAACTTATAAACAAAGACATTGGCAACCTTCAAACACTGGACCCCACCCAGTTTGGGTTTGTGAAGGGCCGATCTTGTCTCCTGAACCTGATTGACTTCTTTGAATCAGTCTCCAGAGCCATGGACAAGGGTAAGGTGGTCCACACAGCCTATCTAGACCTTGCCAAGGCCTTTGACACCACTCCCCACTCTGGAATCATAGATAAACTTACTAAGTTGGGCATTAATCCCTATGTCACCCAATGGGTTGCTAAATGGCTTACTGATAGAACCCACACTGTAAAAGTAGCCGACTCCAAATCCAGCTCCAGACAAGTGACAAGTGGAGTACCTCAGGGTTCAGTCCTGGGGCCGCTCTTGTTTGGCATCTACTTCTCTGAAGTACAGGTCAACACTAAGGGACTCTGGCTAACAAAGTTTGCAGATGACTGCAAACTGGGAGCCATTATCGAATCCCAAATGATGTGGATACTCTACAAAAGGGCCTTACAGAAATAGATGCTTGGTGCCAGAGCCATGGGCTCAAGCTCAATGCCAAGAAATGTATTGTTATCCCCTTTGGGAAAAAACATGTATCCATGAATTACCATATAGGTGGCAGTACACTAAACACAGAAAGTGTGATAAGAGACTTAGGGACACAGGTGGACAGTGGTCTCACCTTCGATAACCACATCGCCACAACAGTCAGGAAATCCTTCTATGTTGCACACCTCATCATGAAGGGCTTTTCATCCAGAAAAAAGGAGGTCATTGTCCCACTGTACTCATCCCTCATTAGACCCATTATAGAATACAATGCCCCATTTGGTATGTACCTCTCAAGACATCTGCAACAACTGGAAAGGCCTCAGAAATACCTCACTAAAAGAATCACAGGCCTAAAGCAGATGCCCTATGCTGACCGCCTTAAAAAACTCCAGCTATACTCTGTCGCATATCGTCTACTCAGAGGCGATCTCTGCTTAACATACAAGACCATGTCAAACCCAGAGCTGTTGGACATGCTACACTTAAAGAAATCCCAATCCCTCAGAGCTACACGCTCCAGGGATCTAAACCTTGTCATCACAATAAACAAAACATGCTGGAGGGATAGGTTCCTGACCCAGAGACTCCCCAGACTCTGGAATAGATTGCCCATACATGTCAAGCAGAGTGCCTCTTTGGACCTCTTCAAGAGGAACCTTGACGATTGGATGGGAGAAAGGAAATTCACCCCAGGGATCACGTCAGTCGCCCTGCTAGACAGGGGTCCAGGAAAGTAAATAATGTGGGAAGAAATAGCCAGGGAATTGTTATGGCTAGGCTTGTATAGGCCCTAGGGCTGATAGCCTAGTACCAACCTATGAACCTATGAATGATCATAGGAAGAAATGTTTAGTCTGTTGGCTAGCTGGAGGCAGTAGTCCAGATGAAGAAGCCTGAATATGACATTTAAAAACAAAAGCATGACCCTTGATGTAACAGGGATGTATTCTGCCTTATATATATATATATATATATATATATAGAGAGAGAGAGAGAGAGAGAAGTAATGATGTTCTGAAACTTCTAAAAAAATGAAATAGATCTGCATATATTGCTAAGGATGGGCTTCAATAGTTTCAAGCTGTGTGATGCGCTCATGATAGCTATTATCAAACTATATTCTTTCTGGCTATTAGGTTCATAGGTTCATAGGTTTATACTAGGCTATCTGCCCTAAGGCATTTATAAGCCTAGCCCAAATTTTTGTGGATTACGCCACCCCTTATATGAAAAAATACTGTGCCCATTAGTTTGTTGTGCCTCTGTCCAGCAGTGACACAGAGATGATTCCCAGGGTAAACCTACAATCTCCCATCCACAGGTCTAGATTTCTCTTGAACAGAGTCAGCGAGGTGCTCTGCCTCAGATGGACCGGGATTTTATTCACAGCATAGGAGTCTCTGAGTGATAAATCTATCCCTCCAGCACGTCCTATTTATATCCGTGCTAAGGTTTAAGTCGCTTGCTCTAGTGGTTTTGGTGGATTTGGATATTTTGAGGTGGAGCATGTCCATTAATTCTGGGTTGGACATGGCCTTGTATGTCAGGCACATGTCACCTCTGAGCAGGCGGTATGCGACTGAATAGAGCTGGAGTTTCTTCAATCTGGCAGCATATGACAGATTTTGGAGTCCCTTTATCCTTTTGGTGAGGAACTTTTGGGGTCTCTCAATTGCTGCAGATGTCGGGTGAGATACATCCCGAATGGGGCATTGTACTCGATCATTGGTCTGATAAGTGAAGAGTACAGGGAACAATAACCTCACTAGATCTGGATGTGAATCCCTTCATGATCAGGTGGGCAATGTAGAAGGTCTTTCTAACCACTTTAGCAATGTGAGTGCCAAAGAAAGGCCACTGTCAACCTGGGTCCCCAGGTCCCTGATAACCTCTTCTGTGCTTAGTGGATTGCCACCTATATGGTAGCTTGGGGTTACCTTGTTTTCCCGAAGGTATGACTATACATTTTTGGCGTTTAACTTCAGGCCATGGCTCTGGCACCAGCTATCTGTTTCCGTGAGTCCCTTCTGAAGGATATCCGTGTCTGATGCACTTTCCACTATGGTGCCCAGTTTGCAGTCGTCTGCAAACTTTGTCAGCAAAGTCCTCCTATGTTGGCCTGTACTTCTGAGAAGTAGATGCCAAACAATAGGGGCCAAGGACTGAGCCCTGTGGGACACCACTTGTGACCGGCTTGGAGTCTGACACAGCGCCAGCAACTCTAACCCTGTGGGTTCTGTCCTTAAGCCAGTTTGCAACCCATCTTGTGACATATGGGTTTACATTTAAGCTGGTAAGTTTTTCTACAATACCAGTGGGGTATTGTGTAAAGCCTTGCAAGGTCAAGGTAGGCTGTATGGACTGCCTTTCCCTCATCAATGGCCTTGGTGACTGTTTCGAAGAAGTCGTCCAAGTTCAAAAGGCATGATCTTCCCTTGACAAAGCCAAACTGGGTCGGGTCCAATGTCTGCAAGTCCCTATATCTTTGTTTATGAGCTCCATTATGATCCTCTCCATAGCTTTGTAGACTAGACTTGTTAAGCTTATGGGGCGGTAATTACCAGGGTCCGTAGAGGCGCCGCCTTTGTGGAGTGGGACAACAGTTGCCATACACCACTCCTTGGGCACGTATCCTGTGGTAAGGCTGAGATTAAACAGCTGCCTTATGTGCGGGTTTAATTCCTCATTTAGCTCGTGTAGCACACAGCCGGGGACACCATCCGGTCCCATTGATGCTGTGTTTTTAGCTTTAGAGAGAGCAGCTTTCACCTGCGCATTTGAGATGTCCGGGAGGCTACACTCGGCTGGGATAGTTATCTCTCCTTTAGGGGGGGAGAGGGGGGTGAAGTTTGCACTGAACCTGTCTGCCAGTATGTTGGCAATGTCTGTGGACATTAATTAATTAATGCAAAGTGCCCTACTGCTGTCCTGGACTATGGTAGAAAAAGATTGAAATTTTATAGTGTACTTTTAAATGTTTTAAAACTTCACTAACTTTACAGTGTGGTCCTTAGTGCTGAGCAAAACTAGATTTCTACATATTTGAAGGTCGGTACTATAGCAATGTAGTTATTCAGTGGCTCTGATAACGGCAGCTTAGTCCTATCTTTCTTATGTCTTGGATGTGCTAAAAACATTTAGGAGATTTTCCCAGTTTGGACTATAAGGTTGTTACTTATTAGAGCCTACAAAAGTCTACACGTGCAGTTGTTTTATACGTTCTGAGCAGAATTAAATCAATGACCTACTAGAATGTTAATATTACAACTTGAAAATAAGTCATATCTAAAAATAGTGTTTATTGACCTAAAGGAATTTCAGTGATTTTGTTCAGACAATTAACACTGTTTTTATAAGAACACACTTTTCCATTCATTTTGCCAGAGCCATTATAATTGCTGAGGAATGCTGTCCCTTCCTAAATCCATGCTGTGATTGAGAAAACATGCTATATTTAACCATATATTCCACTCTTCTTTCCATATTCTGTACTGTAATGCTACTGTTTGAGACAGGACAGAGGTTTTGCAGGGTCATAGTTTTGGTTACATTTGGTAGAATAATGGTCTCTCTCTCCATACTATAAAGCTGAAGGAACAATTCTTGTCGTTAGAGATGGATTTATAATGTGGGCAATAGGCTTTGGAATAAATGGGACTGAAAACGTAAGAGTAGTATGGTGAACTACAGCCGGTGCCTTAGCTTTCTTTGGTATCTGCTTTAGAAGTCTAGCCACCCATTAGACAGATACCACTTTAAAATACCTGCAGTTCCCCAGCACATTGCTACTACCTATTAGCCCATTTTAGTGGCACTGCTTCCTTCTGCCTTACTGGCTTCACTCCATGCACCCCCATCCAGGTTAGGCCTTCCTGTTTTATACATCTGTGTCATCACATCTCATTTCTTCTATATCTTCACCTTCTCTTCTTGGACTTTTGTCATACTCCTTTCTTCTTCCTGTCTACAATTTCCTACTCAGCTAATCAGAAATATGACACTGAGGAATTCATTTACTCTGGCTTCCTGCTTCCCAAGTCTGACTTTGTGTTCTTTCTGCTTCACGTGGCTCCTCTCCTTTCAGTGCTTCATTCATCCATTTTCTTACCACTAGGATTTCTCACAGGCTGCGTTCCGTGACATGCACCATATTTTATTCCTTAATTCTTTTCTGCAAGTCTTCCTTCATCACTTCTTCAGTGTCTGTATAACTGTTCAGATGAACTCCTGGACCAACCTCCTCTGCACAGCTCATTGCTCCTTGAAGTAGGGCATATCTCTCCTCTTCTTACCAAATTGCCATCATATCCCTGGACCTTGAATTTCAGCCTACTTTATGAACAAACTTCTTTGCCTTTACTACACTTGCATAGTTCCATATTTGGAAGTTATGCACTCCAACCTTAGTGGATGGGCAAATAATTCTAGTTAGACTGTGTATATTTCTTTGGGGAACCTCTTGCTTCTTGGAAAGCCATCCTTGTCCATTACTAAACAACAGATCAATCCTCTAATATTTTGATTTAAAGAGATCTGGCATACACTTCTGATTTTTGGTGGTGTCTATTCATGTGCCTGTAATTTGCTGTGAAAGATTGCATACAGCAAAGGCTATATATTGGTTTTCCAGTGACTTGAGTTATCTTCCAGACTCAGACTCTGCTGCAAATCATGTTTTGCCTTTGTCACTCCCTGTCACATACTTAAACATCTTTATTTTTCACTGTCAATTTTCCTTCACTTCTTTTCTTCAATCAAGGTCATTCTCCCTACTTTCCCTTCATGTCTTTCTTACCCTTTTGCAATTTTCTTTATTACAAATTCAACATTTTTTCCAGAGAAGATGGCTCTGGCAACCTTCTTTCTGTGACCTCAAGCCAGGAACCTGGACAAATCACTTTTTTTTCCATTTAATATGATCTTTTTAAAAGAATTTTGCCAAACACTGTGTATTGTTCAGAGGTCCATTGTAAACATTCAAACATAGCTCAAAAGATCATTCCTGGATCTGTTTAGCCAAAGTAAATATAAGCTACGTCAAAGTCCAGAACTTTATATTTACTTATTTTTCCTGGGAGGAAATTTCATGGTGGCTACCTTATTTAGTTAAAAAAAGATTAGGTGAACCATATGCCAACAAATCACCCACTGAGTTTTTGCTGTGTTCCTATTAGATTTACTAGTCATGAAAGCAGTAAAGTAGCTAATGAATTAATTATTCACCTATATTTCTGGGTCTAGTTCTAATAATAATTCTTTAGTATTTTTACATACTTCTTGGGAAGATTTGTAATACCAACTCAGAATTATGTAGTGTTATGGCTGGATGAAAATGAATTATTTCCATTCCTGATAACAAAGATGTATTTATTTCCTTAAGCCATATAGTTTTCCAGACAGTATGATGAGTTTATTTCTTTACAGGTTTTTCAAGTTGCTTCCTTTTGATTATTGTATTTTTCATGTCACTACCAAGTCAGAACAGGGCTTGTTGGTTGACTGCATGTAAATAAATGATATGCTAGTTCTGAGTGCTCTAAAGTTTTTAACTTACTGTATATCATACCATACATAGCTGGTAATGTAATGAACATTGCAGTTTGTTGAAGTGAAGTAGTCAAAGCAAGATTCACTGAATGGTCCTCACCAAGATTTTTGGATTGCAAAAAAAAAAAAAACTTTGAAAGGAACTATAACCTATGATGAGGTGACACAACCTCAGAGTTAGTTATATTTAGCTGGGGGAGCATGTTATCTCTTTCTGTATAGAGGGGGTTTTGTGGTTCTTCCCACTCAAGTAGCTTTTAGTGACTAAAGGAATCTGTGAGGTGGGTTTATTGAATCTGACTTTGGTAAATATCTTGGCAAATATCTCTTTATTTAGCTGTACTGAAACCAAAAAAGACTTGAGACTAAATGGTCCTTTTGAGTAACTGCCTAACCTCTGCATTTGACCAGGATTTGGTGCTCCAGATTTGTAATATCCTGTGGATTAAAGGACTTATGGCTTGCCCAAAATGTATAAAACAGGCAGTGATCATAAAGAGTGTAGCATGATTCTAGCCATTCTGAAATTTCATTTATTTATATTTAGCTTTGTTTTTTTGTTTTTTTTACTGAAATTCCTGGGGGAAGTAAGGTCCATTTTCAGCAAAGAACTAGAGAAACAACCCCAAATAAGCATTGTAAAACAATGCAAGCAGAATTATATAGCTTGCAATATATACAGCAACATTATAAAAAAATCTAAAAACATTTTTACACATTTTGTAAGGACAACAGTATGCAGTGATACAAAATTATCACACTAACATAAAAATTGTACTTGGTTGACTGAGGTTCCTTATGTTAAACCTCAATACATGGATACCTGTATGCTGCTAGTCCAGTTATCCAAAGTCTATTTTTTGAATGTAAAATAATATGCATATGCAGATCACTGTCCCCTGCTTGAGAGCCATTGTGTCTAATCAGTGCTGTCAGGTGCATGTGTATGGAGGTGCAAAACATGTGCAACAGCAATAAACACTCCCTTGTAAATAGTTATGTTAGAAACATTCAGCAATACTATTTAAAGTGACAAAAACTAAACTAAACTAAATAAATAAAGTACACCACAAACGAAATGAACAACAAATATGATCAGCTATATCTCTCATTATATCTGAGTGACGCCTCCAGGTGCATCTGCAGTTAACTCCTACTGACGCCTCTAGGCAGCAAATATTGCTTGTTCATATTTGCATCAATAATTCTAAAAACATGATATGTACAAGGTTTTAAAAGATTTCATCTTAAAGCGTACACAATGGCAAATTCAACTGCATTAATAGTTGTCCTCTGTTCAGTGCAGGTAAACATATATTAACTGTTGTTTTTATGATATTAATTTTTAAAGATATAATGTTCACATTTTTCTAAATATCTCAACAACCAAGTAGCATAGACATAACTCCTTAGCCTCATATGAAAACCCTCAGCTAGATGATTACAATGTTGCTAACAGTATGTGTGTAACTTTAGTGGTTTTAGAGATACTGTAAGTTGTTTATAAAATATTACAAATGTAATAGTTACTGTGCTTTCTATGCCATAATATAAAATGTGGTTTAAGACCTAGAACCTAAAGAACACTGCCACTATAAAAATGGTTTGTGCTGAAGAGTTTTTCATTTATACTTCTTCCATAATCCCTGTGGTTCCAGAGATATGAACATTTGTTTGAAATGTGAGGACATAATTTGATTCTGTCAAAAGGCTTAGGCTCCGCCCATTGGAAGTTACAGTGCAAACTTCTTGAGCTCCATTGGAGTGAATGATATATACTGATATAAAGTAGCAGAGCAAGCATATTAATATTCAAAGAACAGAGTCAGATGTGAAAGTATGCATTGGACCACAGGGAGTAACCCTACATGTGATAAAATTATACATATTATAGTCACACTGGAAAGGCACATACTTTTTAGTGTAAACATGGTTAACACATATGCAGATATGTCTTGCTGGGACATTGTAAATTATTTACAGACAAGAAAAATGCATGGGGAGGAGTCACCCATGTTTTCTTAAATTTACTAACTCCACAGTCATATAACGATAGAGAAAAGTCTGTACACAGTGAATCACTGCTGGAGAGCAAGTAGAAATTACAACAGCAGTCATTTTCAATAGGAAGAGTAGCCAGCAAGTTCTATCTCAGGAATTAAACTAGATGAGTTTGCACCTCATCCACTCTTCGTTCAATACAGTGTTTGGTAATTTATGCTGGGCAGTGAACGGGAATATCAAAGGACATCTGCCTTACAAAATGTATAACAGAAATGTTGTTGGTGGCATCATACCCCTGACATAAACTACCTATTACATGGGTATGCAACCTCAGCCTAATTTTACCTTCTCGACATCCTTTTGTAACAAAGATCTGTGAAAGCCTATATGCTT
The DNA here is from genome assembly GCF_019279795.1 of Protopterus annectens. NCBI lineage: Eukaryota > Metazoa > Chordata > Ceratodontiformes > Protopteridae > Protopterus > Protopterus annectens. The sequence continues at coordinate 1,171,182,923 of NC_056744.1, read as the reverse complement.
TATAGCATTTCAGTGTGTATTACTATATTTCATAAAAAAATCTTTAAATCAGGTTTTAAGTCCCTCCAGTACTCTATTATATTGCCTTAAGTATCCAAGACTGTTTTTTTGTCTTTTCAAATAAACCAGTATTTTATGACACCTCCCTTTTTTAGAATTTCTTTATTTCCAAAATTTCTTCCCATATTCCTACCTTTCTTTTCTGTTTCAAATCTGCTACATAATATGAATTAAATAATAATTAATTTGCACCAGCCATTTCCTTTCTCTCACAATTCTCTTAGGAAGGAAATATTTTGTTGATGTATGTTTTTACATTATTCCTAAAATATGCTGCCTTAAATACCATTAAATATTCTAGCAAAAATCTTTCCTTAAATGTTACTATATTTAATAATTTTTTTAAGTGTAAATTATGTAAATCACAATTTAAGTGCCCCCAGCAGAATAATCAGCTTTATTTCTGTGAAAAAAAGTGCTGGGTAGCCATAAAAATCTCTCACTTTTTTTGTATTCTGAGAAACATATATTTTAAGGTAACCTACAGATACTAACCTTATTTACTTACAGTGTCATAGTCAACATTCTGTGAACTGCTGATTTTGTTCTTTATTAATTTTCAAACTATACCACAGAAGTGCAATCATACATGCACTTAACTCCTTACCTAATTCAACATGTCGATTACACTGCCAAAACCTCTTTACAAATGTCTTCAACTTTCAAAGGTGTAGTATCATGAAAGGAGAGAGTATCACCCATGACTCATCAATCAATTGTATTAGATTCCATATTGTATTTTTTCCACCAAAGTATTTGTTTCAATGGTTACTACTTTCTTTATTTTTTCTTTTTTTTCTTTTCATTTTTATTGCTACTGTATTGTAGCTATAAGACTCTTTTATCTTTTTCTTTTCATCCTTATCCTCAGATAGCCATCCTCTTTCTCCATCAGATTTTTCTTCCTCCTGTAAAGCATGCAATTTGTTTATTACATTTACACTGATTTGGTGCTGATTTCAGTTACAGCTCATCTTCCTAATTTCAACACAATATTATTTTTACACAGAACTGCATTTCCTTTGCATTTCATAAGCTGATGGCAAAATTTCATCTTATATCAACTCTTCAAATCCCCTCAAGTCTATCCTCTTCCTCCAATCTTTTTTCTTCCTCTGTATTTCTAAAACTTTGCATCCTAATTCCTTCTCATAAATTCTGCCTACTCTTTCTCAACTAATCTTTCTTGTGCATTATCTCCATCACTGTTTCTAGTCTGGTCAGTTTTCATACAACCACTACCTCTTTGACCAAATTGTCCATAGAATTTGCAATATAATTTTAGCATCTTCTTCTTTAAAATGTCCCTTTTTTCACAAATATGATTTAACAAATAACTCCATAAAAATTAGTCCCTTTCCACTGCCCAAAATGATGTTCTTAGTAAATGTTTTACTCTGTTCATATTAACATTTAAAGATATTTAGAATCTTGATCTACTATTCCAAATACCCAATAAACTGACAGGTATTGTTGAGTTACCAATCACTTTTAAATCCAGTGTACAACATGAAAAGATATTTAAGAATTCAGACAGATTTTATGCTCCAGTAGTGTAGAGGCATAAAGTCCTGACTACAGCCCAGGTGACCCAGTTCACAGCAAAAAAATGAAACAATCCGGTTAACTTTGTTGCTTTATACCTCTTAGTTCTGCAGTTAGGTTCCCGACTGGAATACCTTCTGTGCAGACCTGTATTCATTCCCTCTGTCTGTTTAAGTTTTCATAGAGTGCTTTGGTAATCTCCCATATCATAAAGGCATGCTGTTGGGAACCTGGTGACTCTTCAAACTGCCTGTGAGTGTTTGTGTAACATGTCAATGAGTGAGTGTGTGTTTGTGTGTGCATGGGCAAGTACGTGTTTCTGTGTGTGTTGGTATTGGGGGATGCAACCCTGAAATGGACAAAGCGGTCATTAGAGAATGAATGAATGAATGAATGAATGAATGAATGAATGAATGAATGAATGCATATCAAAATGGCCTTAGAGGATACCTATTCAACTTTCTGATATTAGAGCCAGACCTCCTGTAGTACCCCTGTAACTTCATCAGTCATGTAGAAAAGGGTAGAAATAACCTTTGCTTAAAAAAAATGCAACTTAACAAGAACACTTATTGAAAAACTGCTTGCTTCCCATCATTCGGATGTTTTATGGAATGTTATAATTACATGGTGCAAATATAATATTTGCTTGAAGCCACCAAATTCCTTTTAACCATATCTGCAAAAGTATTACAGAGTCTTGTAAATGTTTCATTTTGGCTTACCTGCACATGATGGTTCCATTTACCATTTTTTTTAACTGCCAGAATATGTCCTGAAAGCTTTTTGTCGCCAATCTAGTATATTAGGTCATATGCTGCATTTCCAGAAACACTAGTGTCAAAGACAAAAAACTGAAGCCAAAAACCTGAATTTACTTTTCCATAGAAGAATTGCCCCCATACAATCCACATGAAGGGGGCTACACTATCTGTGTCCCCTTATCTTATACAGTTAATTCCATGGCTTTTCTAGCTTGTGGGAAATGAGAAAAAAAACTTCTTTAAGGTTTCACTTTAGCCATCATGTTTCAGCTGATTGTGCAATTCAGTTTCATGTCAAATGACTGAACATCCTTCTCCCTTTTGTGGCAACCATATTGTGCATTCATAAACTTTCTTTTCTTTCTCAAGTACAGACGTATCTTGTTGCATCTTTATTTGTGACTTATATTATTTAGATTCTTGATGAAACTGTACCATTTCAATCCTAGTATCAACACATTCTGTCACATTCACTTTCAAAATTTCAACTCTTCCAGATTCCACCACTGGCACCTAATCTCCAGCATGCACTCTTCATTAATGTCTACCCACAGCATCACATGTAATATTTTAGTCCAGCAGACTTTTCCTCTCAACCCATCAGATGCTATTATAGAACTGGGACTAGTTTCTAAAGCACCTTTCTCATCCCATTCCTTTGTATCTATCCACATTAGCAGCAGCCAAGAGAATATTTTCCAGCCTAGAGCAGGGAAATAGTCTTAACACAGTAAGTATTACTTGTAATAGAGTTATTGGCCCAATAGAATCTACCTGGTCACCAGTATGGAAAAATATTGCAAAATGTAAGAACATACCAGGTAGCTTTAAAAAGATCATTGGGTAAATAGAGTTGTTGAACTGGAGGTAAATTTGACTTGGTTAAGTGTTCATCTGCACAAAAAAACGAAGATCATCATTTAACATTTCCAAGGTAAGGATTAATTACTCCCAAAAAGGCAACTTAAGATTTAAATATATGGCAAAACGTTTTAATAGCTGAGATAAGTCCAAAGAAAAAAGACCTAGAATTCGAACAGCAAATTAATTTAAATCTGGTGTACAACATGAAAAGATATTTAAGAATTCAGATACATTTTAAAAAGCATCACAGAATTTTCTGTTTGCTAATTTGTCTAGAGTGATGGACATCCATGTTGCTGAGTGCAGGGATATGCACTCACTGCCAGCCTATAGAGTACAACAAGTTGGGCAAATCATTCAGGGGTGTTGGAAAGGCTTCTCTGAGAAAGGACCCTCTGAAGCCTTTGTTTTCTGGGGCACTTCTGTCTACTGGGTGACATCCATTATAACAGTCTCCCCCTTTGGCTCAGGGAGCTTTTTTCTCCAGAAGTGTCAGGTGCAAAGCCCTAGGATTTATGAAACCACATTCTCTTTCCTCCCTTATGGTTTCTGAAGAAGGTCCTTTGAGGGCAGAGAATTTAATCTCTAAGGCAGATAGGTATTTGCCATCCTTCTGACATCTGCATAGCCACATCCAGGTGTGTCTTCTTATAGAAATTCCCATGCCAGCTGCTTTACAAGCACCATCTGTGGCATTAGAGATAAGGCACATAGAGGTATTAGATAGTGATTGTAGGATAGCCAATTGTGAATCAACGGATTTTCTTTGATCCACAGTCAAGATGCCTGGGAGAGAATTGGTGATTTCCTTTGTCAAACTTCTGTGAAAATGGGTGATGTGTGCCAAGTAATTAAGTGCTGTCACTGAAAAGGTAGATGAGGCTTAGACATGCTTCACAAATCTGTCCAATGTACTCCATTCTCTATCTGGTGGATGCACAGAGGAACTTTCTTCTGCATGCTCCTTCTTAGTGGTTGTTGCTATTACCATAGAATCTACCACAGCATCCTTACTCCAATGGGGAACAGTCTTTGGAAGCAACCAAAAACTTGTTGGCTTCTTGGGGATAGGTATTGTTGTGTCCAGTTCCTTCCATGTCTGAAAGGCGATCATATCGATCAACTAATCACGCAATTCTCCTGAATGAACTCAACAACAAATGTATCTCCTCCACTCACTTTTGCTGATCTGCTGTAGGCTGTGAAGTTGCATTGCTGTTACCTGCCTCCTCTGTACATCCAGGCACTGTTACTCAAATCTGCCCATGAAGCTTCTCTATTGCTATCTGCCTGCTATGTTCATCTATATGCTGCACGAATGCTGTTACTTAAATTTCCTATGCACTGATGTCTTCCTGGACATACATTGTATATTGTCCTGGCACTGACACTGGCAGTGTTTTTTCTTTAAATCTAAGATGAACAATGAAGAATTTTTTAAAGCCAGGCAAAATGGAGCGTTTTATAAAGTATTTTAAAGCCAGGCCATGTGCCCTCAGCTAGCAACAGACTCTCAAGAATTGCCTAGGTCACCTTTGTACTGGATACAGCTCTAGTTCTGGGAATGCATGTGCTAGAACTTGGAATGCTTGTAAAATTAATGAAAACTATGTTGATTGAAAAAAGGCTAGAAAGCAAGTTTCACAAAAATACTACAATAGAAACATTGAGACAGGGAATTCTGTTGAATGAAGGTATTTGTTTGGTAAAAGTGAAATGCAAAACATGCACACTGAAAGCATTTTAGAATCACTGATGTATGTAACTTCCACCGAGACTCAATTGTTTCTGCTGAAGAGGAGTACATACAGGGGATAGGATGTTCGTATGATTACAAATGAGAATAAATTATAGCTACTAGGAAAAGGTGAGAATTTAAGGGTTATAAAGATGCTGCACCGGCATATAGTATATAAACAGTTGCAAGCTCACTAGATTTAGTCTCTGCCCAGTCTATTACTTCACAGAATATCAAAGCTCAGATACCATTTCTCAGAAAATTGGCAATATTAGAAGTTGATAAGAAAGCAGTTTTGGCATTTACATTAACTATACACTTGCAACCATTTTTTTTTCATCAGGAGGAAAGCCTCACTGCATTCTTTGATGGGGGCTCTTGTACTTACACACTTCTGCTATGTGATTAGTCTCATTCTAAGAGTGCATAATCTCAAAATATAATACTTGGCTTATTTAAGTCTGAGTATTTCACTTGTCTCCAAAATCCTATGATTTTAGTGTGAGATTAATAAAGTAGTTGAGGTGCAGGAACACGGATTCTCCTCATTGTGAGTTAATGAAGGGGCTTGCCCCCTTTCCCTTTTGAACAACATATTAACCTCCACAAATGTTTCTATATGACATCCCAGCATGTTTCTTTACAACTCATTAGTACTGTAGGGTTGTTAATGACTTTTAGACTTGCCAACATTCTGAGAATCTATATCCTAGTCTCAATATTCCAAGACGTTCTGGAGTAGGTAGCGATCAGCTGCAGTGAAATGTCTCTAAATGGGTCTGTAATGAGCAATTTTCTATGAATATTTAAAATTATAAACAGCAATTATTCAGTGAAGGCCACCATGTTTAAATGCAATACATCCTAAAATTTAAGTTAAGAAGTTACAAATGTAAGTGCTGACTATTAATTTTACAGTGGAGAGAATTAGGATGTGTTTTGCACAAAAAAAATGGCACATGGGTTGCTTCTGGTTCAGTGACAGTAGAAAGCGGGCATTTAATGTTATTAAAATTATCAGAAAACATATGAATGAATTATGGATTATTCTTGTCAACGTGCACTTGGTTGTTTACACAGGCTTCATATCATTTACTAGTCTGTTTTAAATGCAGGTATGCTGCCACTTAAATGATTGCTATATGTGCTGCATCTGTTTCATAGTGATGCTGTTATGTTTCTTCTTTGGTGCCATTTGCCAATGACTGCAGTGGAAGATGTTCTTACCTTTCACCAGCTATGCACATGCATTATTGAGGGGAGTAAATTGTTTAGTCTCAAAACCACACAGTAGCCATCCTTACCTTCTTGAGTTACATGCCCTGGCTCATAGCGATGCCACAACTTAACTGTTACCAGGAGGATTGCTGTTGCCAGAAGTAGTAAGGTGCATGTGCCAGAGCACTTTAGTTTCAGATTCAGGTCCAGTTCCATCCTCTTAGCTGCCCTCTCTGATTACAAAAAAAAAACATATTTGAATGTATATAGAAATTGAAGAACATTTTTTTTAATATGAACTAATTTATAACATTATACATTTTCCACCACGGAAAACTCTCTTTTTAATTTTCTTTTAAAAGCAGTTTTATTCTTACTGTTTCATTTTTTTAATGGTAAGTATTTCTGGTCCAGATACTTCTGTCTGAGAGATCTCAGTTAACTCCAGTTTCAAAATATTTAATCCTAAAGAAAAAATAATTCACAGATCTCGGGACATATTATTAGTACTGTTAATCAGTAATATCTTCCATGACTGGAAACACTACATCTCCTTATCAAAGTTTGGAAACAAAGAAAGTTAAAAACATGAAATGACTTTCAAGCCAAAATCATAGAATTGCTAGGACTATATAATTATTAGTAAAGACAGTTTGTATCTGATGCAACTTAATTTGAAAATCATGCATTTGACGTGCGATTAGTACACTTTTTCAAGATTTTGGACTGTCAATACTTAGATAAAAAATATACTTTGATCCAGACTATGTGCACCTCCAAGTTCTTCAGTTCTTAACTGATAATGTTGCCCTTCGAGCTGTTATATCTAACTTAGTGGATTGCAGGTATGCAGCATTATATTTACTGCCCTATACTGGTGGTTTGGCAAGTAATGCTGTCTGCCACATCCATTACAAGGTCCTTATTAGAAGGGGTTTCTATGATCTCAGAGTTACTACTACTAAAAGATATTTTATTTATTTGCTTCAGGGTGGCGTACACCTGCACTCCTCAGTAGTTTTCACCATCATGAAACACAGTGAGATAATTAAAGAAGGAGAAAAGGGCTAAGCTCTCCATTTTCACCTGCCTAAGTACATGAAACTCATAAGTGAAAGTGAAGCATAATCAGTATATTCTTCTATATGTTAGAGAATCACCGCTTAATTGGATTTTGTAGCCAACAACCTGGAGCTATCTGAGTTGGAAGTGGAACCACTTCAGGACATATAAAAATGTGTATAGTTTGGGGTGGCTTTAGAGAACTATTACTTTCTTTAGCTGTTATAACAGCTGTTTAGCCTTATGGTAGGCATGAGCTGTTAAAAATATCTGTTCGTTTCCCTCTTTAGACCTTATTCTAAAGACAGTCTTAGTTTTAGCTGCTGTAAAAGCTATTTGATTCTTTTGCTAGATCTTTTTCTCTATTGGTAGTGAGAGCTGTTGGACCCTTTCTGCTCAATTAGCTGTAATAAGAACTTTTGGATCCTTGCGTCAGATCTTTTTGCCAATGTATCTTGTTTGTCTTTTCGGCTTTTCCTGGTTAGGGGTCGCCACAGTGGAACTCTGGTCTGCTAATGATTGGCAGCAGATTTTTTTTTATGGTGTCGAGTTGCCAGCTTGACACCCAACCTTCAGCGAAGGCATGCCCATTCACACATGTCTTTCGGAGGCCACTTGACTGTGGGGAGGACATGTAGACTCCACACAGAAGGCACTCCAGCCAAGAATCGAAGAGAAGAACCTCTTGCTGTGAGGCAACAACACTACTGCTGTACCACCGTGGCACTGATCTTTTTGCCAATTCACAAGTTAGAAGCACCAGTATTTGTTTTTGCAAATTAGGAAGAGTAAGATACTTTTTACCAATGTATCTTACTCTTCCTAATTTGCAAAAACAGATACCGGTGCTTCTAACTTGTGAATCCTCTCACTAGCTATAGATACCAGAACAGCTTTTTAAATAAGTTTTTAAAAAAGCTTTTAAACAATGAAGACTCATTCTTTCTTAGTCTTTTGGAATTCAGCCTAATTGATGAAATAATAGATTTCATTATTAGGCTTCTTCAGATCTAATCTTTTAAATGTATTACTACAAATTTTATGCATCCGGATAGCAAGAGAGCATTTAGGAAAATTAGAGCAAGCCAACAAGAGAGCAATAATGTGGCTAATAACATCATAAAATATCAGCCAATTGGGTGAAGATGCCACTCTACCAAATTAGCATAACAGCTGTTTATTTTCTTCATCAGTCCTTTATTTAAAACAACTGAAGAAACTAATGAAGGAAATGAACAGCTGTTTAACAGCTCATGCCTACGATAAGGCTACAACAGCCACTACAACAGCTAAAGAAAGTAATAGCTGTCTAAACTACCCCAACCTCCACAAATATTCTTTAAATAAGATTCCTAGGATTAGCATCTAAATATTTTTAATAATAAAACATAACAAAGGTAAAGTTAGTCTATGTATAAGTATACAAACTAGTAAAACAATATTGGCTACTAATATTTTCTTGGAAAAGCTTGAAACAAGACCATTTATACAACCAAACTATTGTGTCAACTCTTAGTCAATGGGGTAGAGGACTTCCCAATGAATACAATAATGTATTTTCTGGCATTTAGTTTTAGTCAATGATTTTGGCACCAGTTATTTATTTGGGACAAACCTTCCTGCACGATGGCTAAGTCATCTGAGGATTCAATGACTGCTCCTAGCTTGTAGTCATCTGCAAATTTAGTCAGGCAGAGCACTTTGATGTTGGCTTTTATTTCAGAAAAGTAGATACCAAACAGGACAGGTCCCAGCACAGAACCCTAGAGGATTTGACTGATGACAGATCTCTTTGTGAAGGAAACTTCCTTAATTTTATTATCTGCACCCTATATGTGAGCCAGTTAGCAATCCCGTGGGTGACACTGGAATTTATTCCCAGTTTATATAGCTTTGTTAATATGCTTGACTGAGGAATTGTGTCAAAAGCTTTGGCCAAGTCAAGGTATGCAGTGTGTACTATTTTGCCTTCATCCAGTGCTTTGGTGACCTTTTTGAAAAACTCTTCCAGGATGTTATATATAAATCTTTCCATGGCTCTTGCGTATCAGGTTGGCCAGACTTATGGGTCTGTAATTGCCTGGGACTGTGAAGGTCCTCCCTTATGCAGGGGAATGACTATAGTTGTTCTCCAGTCACTTGGTAAAAAACCTGTATGAAGGCTGAGATGGAACAGTGTTGTTAAGGGTGTGGTTAAATCATGCTTCCTGTTATTTAAGATGCATCAGGGAAATTGTCAGGACCCATTGATGCAGTATTTTTAGTTTTGATAGCACATTTAGGACTTGGTCTTATGTGATAGTTGGAGGTGAGGTAGTTTCAGGTATACCTTGAGTGACAGATGGAAGGGACAGAGGGAAGAGTTAGAGTTAAATTTATTAGCCAATAGGTTTGCTATTTCTTCGGCCTCAGTGTAGTTATCAGTTCTCTGTGGTATCTTTTGCTCTAAGCACTGCAGCAGGGGTATTTTCATCTGTCCATATTTGAAAAAAAATATCTTACACTTGCAGATTCTTTTTTTCCATGTGTCAAGATTCCCTGACAAATGTCAAAAAACTCCTGCCAGACCTGGGGTTTCAATTCAGTTTACAGAAATCATCTGTCATCCCTTCCCACACAATAATTTTGCTAGGATGTCTTCTGGATACATTTCTAAAAGGGACTTTTCTTCCTCTGGACAAAAGAGAACTGTGCAAAGAATTCTTACTGACCTTTTCCAGCCATTATTTGACATCTGCCATGGAATTTCTCAGAATTCTGGATTTTATGACTTCTATGACTATCATACCTGGCTTCACTTGATAAAATGTTATTTATTTATTTATATTTTTATTTGTCCTTTGATGACTGGGTTACTCCCACTAGGCTAGTGGCTTTTTCAGTGGAGACTCTTGATGGAACAATGGTGCCTCAGAAGTCAGCATCAACACTTTTATCTTTACTGGGATGTACTGCGGTGTTTGGATAAGTTATCCCTTAACCCAGGTCTCTCTTTCCTTCCTCCTCCTTTTCAGTCTGTCACAATAGATGTGACATACTCTGCTTGGGGGGGGGGGGCTATATCAAAAGATGTGAAAGTGCATGGTCTGTGGAACAAACATGAGACACAAAGCACATAAAGATATTTGCAGTAATTGATGCTCTAAAAGTCTTAAATCATCCCTGGTCTCCAGGACCTCTGCAAATCAACACAGGCAACATCACGGTGATATGGTATAATAATAAACAGTGGGGTACAGAATCCTATCCTCTTTGCAGCCTTGTCGTGACAGCTTTGGAGGAAGAAATTCAGCTCAGTTTGACTCCTCAAGCTTCACACATTATGCCAGAGCTAAATACTATGGGAGATAAACTGAGTAGGACCAGGACAGACCCTCATTAATGGAAATTACACCTGGGAATCTTCTAGGAATTGAATCAGCTGTGGAGAATACATCACTTTCAAAATGCTCAGCTAAGGAAATTATGACTGAGAATTCCTTGCAAACATGCCTGGAGAACATACGCCTCCTCATTACTGTAGATGGGAATGTTTGTTACACCTTCTTCTCAATCTTACTGACAAAAATATTCAATAGCTCTCTCACAGATGTTATCTATTCTGAAGTTTGGAAATCCTGTGTCCTTTTCTAGCCCAATAGTACATATATCGCCGCAGTGACTCATCCAAATACATAGCAATCTTTTCCTCATTGTCCAGACAAATGCACTTTGCTACCTGGAACCAGCTTAAGAAACATATATAATCCTATGGACTTTGCATGATAAACAGTACATATGTAGGAAAGGCAACAGCAGAACAATTGCCCTACACAGTAAAACCATTTCTTTAAACAAAGGTATAGAGTCAGGGAACCTCGATGGAATAGTCTTTAATTCTTTTTCTTAAATTTTGCTGTTGTATAAACTCTTCTTCTTTGGTCTTGACCTCCTAATCCAGAAATAGTTAATGAGCAATCTCTTGAGCTGTGTCTTTAGGGTAAAGATGTGTAGATCTTTCTTAACATCAAAACTCTTCTCTTGAGTATTTTGATATGGTCTTGTCTTGGATAACTCTTAATTCACTTTTTACTGACACTGTCTTTAACTATATACCATGCTTTCTCCAGGTGTTCTCCATAGTTTAAAGCTGTGGGAAGCGCACCAACAATGCAAGGTTATAATGCCTGCCACACAATAAGACCGCCTACTACATAGACAGGGACTAAATGTGCAGGTGTATTGATTTACATCAAAAATAAAATATCTCAAGGCTGGTCAAACAGGACAATGCACTTAAGCTACACCATGTTCAACTCACCATAGGCAAAATCTAATACAATTTCCTTGCAAGCTATAGGTCCCCCTGTATGACCCAGAAAACCCATACAATGTATTTAAACTTATTGGAAACACTCACCATCCAACCCAATACCATATTCATGGGCAACTTTAATTACCCCACTATTAACTGAGAATCCTATACAACATCAAATGTACAGGGACAGAGATTCCTGGATTTTGTAAAGACAAACTCCCTGGACCAGATTGTGAATACACCAACCAGGGGTACAACCATACTGGATCTGGTCCTCACTAATATAGGACTGCTGCATACCCCCTAGCGTAATGTCTTCCGTGGTAAGGTCAGACCACAAAATGGTCTCCTTTGAAGTAATAATAAACCCTGGACCCCCAGCTAACCCTGGAATATTCAGGAACTACTCTAAGGCTAACTTCCTGATAATAAGTGATAACCTGGCAAAATTTCAAGCCCCATAAACCCTGAGAACACTGCTGCCTATGCAGAACTGTTCACAGAAACCGTGTATAAGCATGTTAATAGCTGCATAGAGGCAGCTGTACTCACCAGGAAAAAGTACAGAACTAATTCCAAAAACAAGCCACATTGGTGGAATCACAAAATCAATAGAGTATATAACATAAGGAAGAAAATCATGGCAAAATTAGGAGGTGCAGCACCCAGCAGGATAAAAACAATCTCATCAAACTAAACAAACATCTGGACAAATAAAGTCTCTCAAGCCAAGGATAACAACACAACCACAAGGCATTTTAGCTATGTTCGCAACCTCAAAGGCAATACACAATTGTGTACAGATCTCATTGTAAATGGAGCCACATATTTCAAGCCAGAAAATATAACAAACCTGCTGACCAACAAATTCAGCGCCAACTTTACCCCTCTCTCCCCCCTCAACCTTCTCTCAGGAAATGCCATCAAATAAAAATCCCCCTGCTATCACTAGCGAATAGGTTCTTAATGCTCTCTCTAAGGCCAAGAACACTACATCAATGGGCCCAGACAATATACCAGGATGTCTTCTAAATAGCATGAAACATGACCTATCAGGACCTCTGGATTTGCTATTTAACTGCAGCCTCAAACCAGTTATTGTGCTTCATGAATGGAGAACAGCAACAGTCACCCATCTGCACAAAAGTGGGCCATCTACAGACCCTGGAAACTACAGATCCATAAGTCTCACTAGTCTTACATACAAAGCCATAGAAAGAATTATCATGGAAATGATCACTAATGATACAGCAAACCTCCAGACACTGGACCCAACCCATTTTGGTTTCATCATAGTCAGGTCATGCTTACTCAGCCTGGTGGACTTCTTTGCGGAGGTCAGTAAAGCAATGGATAAGGGCAAAATGGTTCACACTGTCCAAGGCATTTGACACAATATCCCACTCAGGCATTGTTGACAAACTTAAGAGGTTACGTACAAACCCATATGTCACCTGGTGGATAGCCAACTGGCTCACTGACAGGAACCAGGAAATTAGACTTGGGGCATCCACCTCTACAAAGAGGCCAGCCCAAGGTACAGTCCCTCAGGGGTCAGTTCTTGAATTGCTCTTTTTGACATTTACTTCTCTGATGTCAAGGCCACTGTCAATGGTCTCTGGCTGACTAAATTTGCAGACGATTGCAAATTAGGAGCTGTTATCGAATCCCACACTGACACAAATGGTCTCTAAGAAGGGCTGACAAATAAAAACAAATGGCATCAGAGCCATGGGCTAAAACTAAATGCTAAGAAATGCATAATAATGTCCTTTGGGAAGTCATCCACCCCTGGCAACTATCAATTGACAACACACCCCTTAGAGTTGACTCAGTAGTCAGTGACTTAGGGACACACATTGACAGTAATCAAGCCTTTGACCATCACATGTCTACAGTATTGAGGAATCATTCTATGTTGTACAACTTATAAATAAAAAGGTATGGCATCTAGGTCAAAGGAAGTTATTGTTCCACTGTATTTGGCATTCATCAGACCTATAATCGAGTATAATATCCTTTGAAATGTACCTAGGCATATCCAACAACTGGAATGTCCACAGAGGATCCTCACTAAAAGAATAAAGGGTTTAAGTAAAATATCTTATGCAAGGCCCTATCCCTGTATTCTGTCTCCTATAGGCTGTAGAGGGGAGATCTATGGCTGTCATACAGAGTATTGTCAGGCCCCACTCTGATGGACTGCCTGCATAGTTACAAAACAAACAGCACCAGAATTACCCATTCTTAAGACTTAAACCTTGCCTGTGATATAAAAAGGACCTGCTGGAGAGACAGGTAAATATCCCAAAGGCTACCCCATCTCTGGAACTGGCTCCCCATCCATCTAAAGCAGAGTTCCTCCCTAACCCAATTCAAGTGTAACTTGGACAATTGGATGGGGAACAGGAAATTAATCCCTGGCTTGGTACCTATGTCTCTAATTGACACAGGCAACCTATAAATGTTTCATCTTCCAGGCCCCTGTTTGTAAATGTTTCATTTCAAGCCCCTGTTTATTCTTATCAAGGGTACAATAACTTGTCCGAGATCTGCAAAGCATGGCTAGGCTTAAAAAGGCCCTTGTAGTTGTTAGCCTAGTAAACACCTGTGAATCTATGCTGATGATTTGGCACATCCTTTCTGCTCTCTGCTGTGATCTTCTGTTAAGGCCCCTGTGGTTCTTAGCAAATACACTTACCATTAACTTTATTAAGCTAAAGCTTTTCTTTCTGGGACCAGTACTAGACCAAGGAAGATCCCATATGACAACAAAACGTCTTCCTTTATAAAATAAATAAAAACTACCATCTGTTTCTGGAAACTTTCCTGTTGATTAATTTTACATCACCATTTTATCTCCTCTCTTCCTAACTTAGCTATTAATTAATGAGCCTCATCTGCTTTTAATTTTGGCATAACTACATCTTCCATAAATATTTCCATTTGTGCTTTTTTTTTTTTTCACATTATTCAAATTTACACATTTTTTTATAAAATATTTGAAATATCTCAAATATGTCTATTGGATCTCTGGTGATTTTTCTTGTTATAGGCTCTCCAGGTTTGGCAGCAACCATTTCTACTTTTTGTTGCCCAGGTCATTGTTCTAAAAATTATTGTGCTCTGGAGTTGTCATCAAAAATAGTTGCTTAACAGCAACCTTTCTAAACTCATGCATATTATGCAAATAATTCATTATTTTCCACTTTTCACTTTTCATTACTCATATTCTAGTTCTGTGAGAGTTCCCTTATTCTGCAATACTTTAATCTTTAACAACCCCTGTACATAATTCCTACTGCTTTTTTTCCCCATCTTCAGTATATTTTTTTCTTTCTCATTCGACCATGTTTTTAAAACTCCATTTTTATTTTATACTACTCACTAGCCATTCCTTCTAAAGAAATTTCTGTCTTCAAAATAACTTTCCCATTATCAACATTACCTATTCTTTAAATTTCTCTCTCATTATCAGATAAGTAGGAAAGTACCAATGTCTCATTTTTATACCCTGCATCATTATCTTGGTTTTTATTGGTGCATGATCTGAAATAGTTATTGGATGTATTTCAAAGCTTTCAATTAAATGCACACATTGCTGTGAAATATAATTTTATCCAGTCTAGCCCAGTTATTGTACTTTGGGGAATAACATGTAAATTCAGTCTGGGTTCCTCGGCGAGGGCACCTTCTGTGCAGAGTCTTTATGTCCCCCCTGTGTTCGTGTGGGTTTCCTCCAGGTGTTCTGATTTCCTTTCATTTTCCAAAGACATACAGTAGCAGGTGGATTGGACACTATAAATTGGCTATAGATGTGTGTATGTGCCAGAGTGTGGTGTGGGAGAACTACTGTGGCAGGGAATAGCCACCCAATAGTGTAAACATTGGGTCTAGATGATTGTCACTATTGAAGTGACACCCTGACCCCATGTGCAAAAATGGGAACAAGAAGCTGTAGATGGATAGATGGATGAATCACAATATATAGTCTTGTGGTTAGACCTACACTCCCTTTAAGATTGCATATGGCTATGACCCAAACAAAACTATTCTTTTAGCTGTCAACCATTGTATCAATCATATCTCATAAAAAGAGGCCAGTTCATTATAGGACAAAAGGGTCCTTGGTCCCTCCATGGAATGTGTTGTGCATCATGACCATGGACTCAA
The DNA here is from genome assembly GCF_019279795.1 of Protopterus annectens. Classification (NCBI taxonomy): domain Eukaryota; kingdom Metazoa; phylum Chordata; order Ceratodontiformes; family Protopteridae; genus Protopterus; species Protopterus annectens. The sequence continues at coordinate 1,171,167,202 of NC_056744.1, read as the reverse complement.
CTGCTAAGACCCACAGAACTCATACACTAATGAAGAAAATCTGCAGGCTTTTATTCTACAAGCATCTGTAAGGAAACACCACTGCATGTTACTTTTGAGAGCTAACTGACTTTCTCATGATAAGTGTGTAATCCTCTTCACATGTGCATTAATTTATAAATGACTAAATATGGGACATTGCCTATCACTTACCAGTAGTCTGTTTTTCTACCTTCTACCATGATTCTTTGCTCACTGTCTCTTCTTAAATATCCCCTCTTATTTCACAGTACTCCTTTTATCCTGGTAATGATGCCTTTTACATCTCTGGCCCTAAATTCAATTTCTTCCTACAACTGAACTCTGTACTGCTTGTGATCTTTTAGGATGGGCCAAACAATTTATAATAAAATCTCTTTTCAGGTGTTCCATACCTGTGTACATAAACATTTTCAAGATGACATAATTAACACTCTAGGCTGTTAATGAAGTTGATAAACAGTAATCCAATTTGCTGCCAAATCCTTTGTTTTTTTTGTATCTCTCTCATACTGCTGTAATTTAACTCTGTGAGGTAATGACCAGTCCATTGCACTGTATAATATGCATGTTTGCAATGCAGAATGTGATATATTTCAACACAATAAAATTAAAATATAGGAATGCTATGTAGCTCCCAAATGCTTTAGCCCATGCATGGATCCCAGTTATTCTCATTAGGACTAAAATATAATTATCAACCATGGCATGGTTAAGGCCAGTCCCTAACTAAATGGGATAGATTAATTCAAGCACAAAAAGAGAATTTGGCTAGGCTTAAAATGACCTGCCTAGTACTTACTTAAGATATATGTTTAAAAACAATGACATTCTAGAGTGTTGCTGGGTTTGGTTTTCTGATCTAATTCTTGTTTGGAGTGCCTTTTGTGATCTACTTGCCCTCCCTGAATCTGTGTGCTTTTTTTCAAGGTGGTCTGGTTGCTTTCTGCATTCCCAAGACATTTTGCAGGTGAACCAGTGATCCTTCAAATTATCCGTAGTGTGAGTAAGCGTATTAGGGAGTAACAGTGTATCTGTCTGTGTATGGGCCTGTGAAAGACTGAGATCCCAGCTAGGACTAGTTTCTTTGCCTTCCACCCACTGGGTGCCAGGATGGGTTCTAAGTTCCAGTGACTCTGAAATGAATAAATCAGGAATTGGAGAATGAATGAATGAATGAATGAATGAATGATTGCAACTGTTATGTCATAAGGTGAAGTCTATAAGTGTTTGTACTTATTCCTCAAAAAATCTGCTACAAATGAAATCAGTCAGGGTGTTGTTCTGTTAATAATAATAAATAATAATAATATAATAACAAGCTGAGTTATTTCTGATATTTTAGTATGCTGTCTCTTTTGTGCTGAACTGTAGAGTCTGGCTGGCATTTGTGGTGGACTTATATTTACCCACAGGAGTTGGAGTCAGATAATAAGGATGAAAGTCTGGCTGGCCTGTTGAAAGCACATGTGAGTTACGTTGTAATGAACCTGCTTACAAAGTATTTTTGCTGGAGATATTCAGTAAAAATAATTAAAAAATAACACAAGAACAGTGAAGCAATATTATAAGGAAACTGTACATCTCTGTATAAAAAGAGAAATATTTGATTATTCCTGTTGTATGTGTTAAAGTTAGTACTAAGAGTAGGTTATCCAAATGTATGGAAACTAGTAAATCTGTATTGTTGTTGTTGTTATTATTATTATTATTACAGATATGGACCTCTCTGACAAAAGAAGGACTGTAATGAATACAGGCAGACTTCCATACAACAGTAGCTCACACTGCCACAGAGACAGAGTGAGATAATAAAGTTTAATAAGATCTTAGCTGTTTGTAGTGTCAGTGCTAATGTCACAGAATGGTGTTCTTAGTTCCTTGCCAGCAGATAGATATGAATGAGATGGAACATCGCAATTTCTCCGGCCTTGCCTGTTAATGCACAAGTTCCACAAAGGTTTGTGTTGGTTTCATTCTTGTTTTCCATCTTCGTAAATTATGGGTTTTTTCACTACAAAATTTTGCAAAATTGATCTGTTTTGCTGATAAGTTGACCCACTTTCCAACATGATGTGACCAGTGACTCTAGTAATTCAAAACTGCAGTCTAGCTTACGTATGTACCATCTCTAGATAAAAACTATGGACTTGTACCTCAACACAAGTAAGATGAAGTCAACACTATTTATGTTTAATCATTACTAAAGATGACATAATTTCTCTTGATTCAATGGATACCACTCATTGGACTAGTCAAAGCAGTGACTTTCTTAATATCACCTCCTCAGACCAATCGCATATAGAAGAAGAAAATAGTTCAACAAAACTCTTTGGCCGCATCCTGGACAATTTAAAATTAGGCAAATAACTGGCTAACATTATAAGCAGAGCTTATGAGACCATCACCTGGTTTTACAGAGCCGATGCACTTCTTAACTCTGTGCCAAGAAAGTGACGGTCATCACATATCTACTAGCTTTCCTCCTTCACTCTGCTAACATAATCTCTGGGCTATAACCCACTCTTCTACATAAATGAAATAACAGTTACATTCACTTCTAGTCATAATGACAGAACACAGTACTTCTCGAAAGTTCAAGGACATTGTGTGATCCTCAAAACAGCAAACATTTAAATACAATTACAGAAATATTAACTGAAACTGTTGTACTTGCAGCATTCCTCCTTTTTTGAGATACAGCAGTCTTGGAGTTAGTAAGTCGTATCATAACTGACAGTCTCAGGTCTCTCACCTCTGTCAGGGACCTGGTAGAACACACCATTGTGCTATGTTCCACTAGATGTCTGGCAGAGCATACCACTGTGTATCTTCTGATAAGGATCTGCTAGAACATGCCACTGTTTATCTTCCAAAAGGTTCTAGAAGAACATTTTTTTCTGCTAGAACTTTTCTAGCATCTTTGTGGAGCAGTGGCCAACAGTAAATGATGTTTAGTACTCAGCTGATGCCCAACCTATGAAATAGTACTAAATGGTGAGAAACTTCTGCAGCCTTGCCTGATCCAATCAATATTTTAAATAATTGCCTCAGTTTCCTAATGCGATGTTATGTATAGTGCTCAAAGGTGTACAGACTCATTTTAGCAGTAATGCATTAGGTGATTTTGTTTAATAATTAGTAGATGCCAAGTTTAAATTCATCACACTTAGTTCATTCTGTTTTCTTTTCTATTTATTGCTACTTTTGTCGCATACTGTAACATAACTATGAATATCTAGTATAAACTAGTTATATAGTCATTCTGTTCTTGTGTATTCGTTTCACTCTTAATCGCATACATATTTTTGTAATATGACCAGTTATAAGCACCAGGTGGTCCTGATAATATTATGGGAAAGGTTCTTAGAGAATGTACTACTGAACTGTCCACTGTATTAACTGATATTTTCAATATAGCCCTGCGTCTAGCCATTGTACCTAAATGCTTCAAAAATATAACAATCCTCCCCTTACCCAAGAAATCTCTACCAGCAAGTCTAAATGGTTACTGACCAGTTGCTCTTAAATCTACATAATGAAATGTTTTGAGCGGCTAATCAAGAATCATACCTCTTTAAATCTACCGGAAACACAGGACACATTACAGTTTACTTAAAGATCTAACTGCTGCATGGCTGATGCTATAGCTGTAGCACTTTATTAATCCTTGGCCCAACTACAGAACACGAATTACTATGTCAGATTGCTGTTCATCAATTTTAGTTCTGCCTTTAACACTGTCACCCTCCCCAGAATCTGTTATCAAAGCTGATCCAGCTGTTCATCAATACCCCCCCCCCCATGTAACTGGATACTGGACTTTCTCATCAACAAACCCCGAAAAGTATGTGTGGGAGATAACAGTTCAATGGGTATTACACTGAGCACGGGTGTCCCACAAGGCTGCATTCTGAGTCCTCTACTATTCACCTTGCTGACGCATGACTGCATGGCCAAGCACAAATCCAACAAAATCATCAAGTTTGTGGATGATACCACTGTTGTATCTCTTGTCAGGAAAGGCATGAAACGGCCTACAAGGAAAAACTGGAACATCTGATAGGGTTGTGCAACAGCAACAATCTGGCCTTAAATGTAAGCAAGACCAAAGATTTAATAGTAGACTTCAGGAGGACACAGGAGGTACTTCAACCTCTGGAGATTAAGGGGGTGGCAGTGGAAAGAGTCAAAAGCACCAAGTTCCTGGGGGTGCATATCTCCGATGACTTATGCTGGATGACTCACATTAACCACACAGTGAAGAAGGAATAACAGCGTCTGCACTTCCTACGGAAACTGAGGAAGGCAAACCTGGCACAGACCACCCTTAAAGCCTTCTATAGGGAGGCCATCAAAAGTATCCTCACTAATGACATAATTATATGGTACAGAAACTGCAAAGCATCTGACCACAAGGCTCTCCAGAGGGTAGTGAAGGCAGCGGAAAAAAATCATTGCTTCCTTGGTCCCATCCATGGATGAGTTGCACAAGACTAGATGTGTGGGAAGAGCTAGGATGATAATAGACAACCCCACCCATACTGAGCATGGCATGTTCTTCTGCCTGTCCGCTGGTAGACGATATCACAGCTTACACTGCAAAACATCTAGACTGAACAGGAGTTTCTTCCCTCTGCCCATAAGTCTGCTGTACTCAAATGTCAAGCATGAGAGTAGATAATAAGATCAATATGCCACAAGCTGTGGTATGCTGTCTATAGTAACTACTTGGCAACTGCTTAATAACTGGAATAGTTGGCCGATCTATTCTATTACTATTAGTGCAATAGCTAGAGTGAGTCATCAGTCCATATATGTGCAATATAAACAGAGTTTATCACACTGCTAATGTGGATGTGCAATATTCTAAGCAAATCAGAATGGGAATTCTTAGTCTGTGCATTACCTAATATTGTCTAATGTCTTATTGTCCAATATGTGGTAAGTGTATATGTTTTCAAGTATCCTAATTATTATTGTATGTGAATCTCTCTTACTTACCTCTAATTATATGTTATGTTATGTCTTGCATTGGGACCAAGCAACAAAACTTCATTCAGCTGACACTGCTAGGTACATCTGATTGACAATAAAGTTTACTTTGACTTTGATTAATCATCTGCCGTTTGCAGTTGTCATACTTGTATTTACTTCAGCACCATGTTTGTAATTGTATGTATTACTGTGCATAATATCTAGATTTTTGTTATGCTTCAGTTTTGTATTCAACAATTTTCTTCCATGGACTTGCCTGAAAAATGAGTGTTTCCAGCTGCATATTCCAAGCTAACACATATTATAATTATTAAATATTAATAATTTAATTTTAATAATTTATTAACAAGTTATTTACAAATTAATTTTTATAATATAAGCCCATATAACAAACACATTAATAGATGGGGTGTAAGCTTGTATTTAACCTCTCATTATTGTATACGTTTTTAATGTGCTAGTATAGGTATATTATATGTTAGCTAGTTTTATATTCTCAACTTAATAGTATTTTATCAATTGCTGAGGTTTGCAGCTTAAAGTATTTGATATGGACAGTTTTTACAAGAATTCTTTAGCATGTAATGTTTATTAAGTATTTTTATTAAGTATTTTTTAAGTATTTTATTCAGTTCTTTATTTATTCAATCCTTTATTATTCTTTTTCATGTGTGAGTTGGTTATTAATGGTTGTTGGAATTTTGGGTAGTCTACATGCACAGTGAAATTTAGTATGAGATGTTTTCACTAACACAGCAAGTGAGTTTTATAATATGGTGGTAAATTATTATATTTTGCATAATGTTTTAAACAATTTTTAACAATCTTTAAATGAGTACTAAGCAACGTTTTAAGCAAATCTTAAACAAATTAAGTGATTTTGATTTGTTTGTATAGTAACCATGTCATACAATGTATTTTTAAATAGTACACAATGCACTTGCACTTTAAAAGTCAATTAAGGGGTTAATTTCCGGTAAATAACAGTTTAATTGTTAATTTATGGTAGTATTTAAGCCTGTGCATATCCGTTAGGAAATTGTCTTGATAAAGCCTGATATTAATCAGGTGAAAGCGCTTGTTTTATTGTGTGTTTAAAGAAAGTTTTGCATCGTATTACAGAATTTTTTTTGGATTATTTGGCTGGTTCAACTGTCGTGGTTTCAAAGGATTTCTTGGATTTTGCTGTTCTTTTGTTTTTACCAAGCTAACACACCGAAATAAATAAATAAATATATATGATTTCAAAATTTCTTCTTATGACATTCACACACTGCATCCATTATTTGGAGGGTTTCCATGAAAAACAAAATTCAGTAGCTAGTTACCTTATGAAACTGAAAGCTGGAACATGATATTTCCTGAAAAAATCATTGCCACTAAATGACATACAGAGGAAGAAGACTAACAAATGTTTTGGATTCAGAGTTCTTCATCTGCTGTGAATTAAGATGAATGCACTTGGCCGGATTCCGTGAAGTTCATGTATTTTGACACATTTTGTTGATATCGGCATTAAACTTGCAGATAACAGTGTTATATGTAAATGTACCATAACGAACTCAGAACACCTTGATGCACAAGGGAATATTGCAGGAGCAATGACACGCTAAACATACCCGCAAGTAATTTGTAAGTAATGAGAAATCGTTGTCAAAGCGCATTGTACATTAACAAAGTTATGGAAAGAGTATCATAGTTCAAGCATCCTGATAGTCGTACATACATATTTTTAACAGAATTTGTCCAGTAAGGTTAAGGATACTATCAAATATAACTGACTCTGTTATAAAAAAATAAAAAAAGCCAACTATCTTAATCTAAGTTGCATGGCATTCGTAATACATACTTTAAGAAATCTGTTTCTGTTCAGAAACATTACAGACAACAATGGATATTTCCGTAATTCATTTACTAACAAAATATACTTTATTTAAAGCCCCAAGTACTTTGTAATACATATCTTCAGCAATGTCTTCAGTAAGCTCAAAGACAACTACAGATATCTCCAAAAGTCATGTAGTAATAAGAATATGCCTGCTTACATGGATTCTGGTGGAAGCTGCAAAATTTCTAATACAAAAGTACAGTCGAAGGGCAATCATGGCCACATAGCCACAGCTAACATTAGCTAACAATAGATTCGGGACTTGTGTGAGGGACACAAGTAACGCACACACCCAAGGAAAGCGGGAGATAGAAAAGAAGATGTGGAGTATGGGTGAAGAAGAGGGAGGGACACACAAGAGGGATGTTAAAATGGAAAATCTGAGGGAAAGTCAGAGGGGCATAGGCAATTTTTTCTGTGGGAATAGGCCACATTTTATTAAAAACAGAAGTAAAAGTAAATATAGGGGAAAGAAGAGGAGAAGGACATCACAGCAGGCCTACCCACAGGACAAATATCACAACAATTGACAGATAAAGGTTGGAAAAAAACAATAAGGACAAATAAGTTACACAGATGGCACACACTGAATAAAAAGGGCAGTGGAAGTTGTCAAATAGGGTGGGGATGCATACCAGCCATGGTAAAATGCAGAAAAAAATATATCTACTTATGCACTATGATGATATGACATATTGCAAACTGTGTGGCAGTCATACCTGGATATGTATGACCCACGGTAAATATGTGTTGTATGGTAATAAATAGGGATCACCGCACAAACTGGATATATGAACACATATCCATGTAGTCTGTCAGCAGTGAAAGTGTAAGCCACGCAACATCACAGATGAGCATTTAGGTCTAATGATGCCAGATAAATCCAGCAGACAACAGAACTGAACCTATGACCATGCATGTGAAAAGCAAATAACCAAGCACAGTGCTAAACAGAAGTACTGCATAAAAGCAACAAAATGGCTACGGCTAAATACAATAGTAGGTGTAAACAACCCAAACGAATGTGTCATGGCATGCATATATGTCACACACATATGCCACGTCAAAGGCAAAACACAGGGATAAGGGTAGATGTATGACTGTCAGTGGCCAAAATGGAATGCACATGAAAGCAAGGTCAATACATATACACACACCCATGACGTGTATGAATATTTACAAAAACATAAAACTATAGCTTAAAAATATATCAGGTTGTGCACATGGATTTCAACAATGTGCACTGGTTAACTCACAAGTATAAAGAGAACAAGGATGTATTACAAGCAGTAGGCAGTGACTTGTGTGTAGATTTCTGCAGATGTAAAATGGCCACACATTTGGCACATATTCACCATGTCAACAACATAATACATGGCAATGGTCAGTAACTGCAACAAAGGCAAACATCTTCAAAATATAATACAGAATTATGAAGGTATAAGGGAGGTGGCCAAACTGGGCCCACATCAGAGAAAAGCAGGACAAGGTACGTTGACACACTGCAAATGTATACAGCACACAGGGTGCTGTAAAACCCAATCCAAAATACATTTAATTAAATGGCAAGTGTATGTCACATGGGCAGAATGATTTCTGATGTCCACAGAAATGGCCATGTATAAATCACACATACACAGTAATGTGCAATCATGTGACGTCATCATGCATAGGTAAGCAAGATAAGAATTTCCAACACATGCACATATACTAAATGTTGAATAAACAACCGCAGGTGTATGTCACACGTCCTACTCATTACTGAACAGAAGGCACTCCTGTGAGCGTCATTACAGTACATCAGCAGTAAGTCAGTGAGTGCTCACATGTCAAAGGCACAGATGTGTGTCACTGTGGATCAATCTTTGTGCACAGACATGTACAATCAGTTAATGTGTAGAACTATTTGCAGAAGGTGCAAACTTATGTGAATAAGTAATGGATTCAGAAGCGCACGAAATAGCAAACACGGTGTAATATACTGCTACAGAATGAATTATCTGAAACAGTGTGTATGCATTAATGCTACATTTGTGTTTGATGCAGTCAGAAAAGTAGGACTGCCCATAGCTACTACATACCTGTATGGACCTGAATAATCTTCATGGATGTTTACTACATAGCATGAAATATAACTTCTCTAGTCCACTTGAATCACTTTTCAACTATAGCCTACAGTCAGGTTTTGTGCCTAAATAATGGAAGATGGCTACAGTAATTCTCTTGAACAAAGGATTTCAAAACACTGATCAGGAAAAATACAGGCCCATAAGTCTGACCAGCCTCACATGTAACCCCATGAAAAGATTCATCATGGTAATGATAAGTGGGGATATAGATAAAATGCAAATAATGTCCCTATCACAATTCAGCTTTGTTAAAGGAAGAGCATGCCTATTGAATGAGGTGGACTTCAGAGAGTGACAAAAAAACAATGGATGTAGCCAAGACTATGCACACGGTTTACCTCAACCTGGCCAAGAATTTTTATACATTAGTTCATAGGTTCATAGGTTCATAGGTTCATACTAGGCTATCTGCCCAAGGGCATTTATAAGCCTAGCCCAGAGTTTTGCGGCTTTCGCCACCCCTTTAGTTTGAAGAAAACTATGCCCATTAATTTGCTGTGCCTCTGTCAAGCAGTGACACTGAGGTGATCCCTGGGGTATATCTGCAATCTCCCATCCATTGGTCAAGATTTCTCTTGAACAAGGCCAGCGAGGTGCTCTGCCTCACATGTACCGGGATTTTGTTCCACAGCATAGGGAGTCTCTGGGTGATGAATCTGTCCCTCCAGCACGTCCTATTAATAACCGTGTCAAGGTTTAAGTCTCCCGCCCTTGTAGTTCTGAGGGATCTAGATTTTTTGAGGTGAAGCATGTTCATCAAATCTGGGTTTGACATGGCCTTGTATGTCAGGCAGAGGTCACCTCTGAGCAATGTAGCGACTGAATAGAGCTGGAGTTCTTTCAGTCGGGCAGCATAAGACATATTTTTGAGACCCTTTATCCTTTTGGTGAGGAACTTTTGGGGCCTTTCCAGCTGCTGCAGGTGTCGGGTCAGATACATTCCGAATGGGGCATTGTACTCAATCATTGGTCTGATGAGTGATGAGTACAGGGGGATGATGACCTCCCTTGATCTAGATGTGAATCCTTTCATGATCAGGTGGGCAATGTAGAAGGTCTTCCTAACTACTTTAGCAACGTGAGTGTCAAACGAGAGGTTACTGTCTACCTGGGTCCCCAGATCCCTGATAACTTCTTCTGTGCTCAGTGGATTGCCACCTATATGGTAGCTAGGGGTAACCTTGTTTTTCCCGAAGGGTATGACTATGCATTTCTTGGCGTTTAACTTTAGGCCATGGCTCTGGCACCAGTTATCCGTTTCTGTGAGACCCTTCTGAAGGATATCTGTGTCAGATGTGTTTTCGACTATGGCGCCCAGTTTGCAGTCATCTGCAAACTTTGTCAGCCATAACCCTCCTGTGTTTGCTTGTACTTCAGAAAAGTAGATGCCGAACAAGAGTGGGCCCAGGACTGAGCCCTGTGGGACACCACTTGTGACAGGCTTTGAGTCTGACATGGCGCCAGCAACTCTGACCCTGTGGGTTCTGTCACTCAGCCAGTTTGCAACCCATCTTGAGATGTAGGGGTTTACATTTAAGCTGATGAGTTTTTCAATGATACCTGAGTGGGGTATTGTGTCGAAAGCCTTTGCCAGGTCGAGGTAGGCTGTATGGACTGCCTTTCCCTCATCAATGGCCTTGGTGACTGTTTCGAAAAAGTCAACCAAGTTTAAAAGGCATGATCTGCCTTTGACAAAGCCAAACTGCTTAGGATCCAAAGTCTGCAAGTTCCCTATGTCTTTATTTATGAGTTCCATTATGATCCTCTCCATGGCTTTGCAGATCAGGCTTGTCAAGCTGATGGGACGGTAATTTCCAGGGTCGGTGGAGGCACCGCCTTTGTGTGAAACGATCCCTCACCACTGGATAAGCAACCAACTAGTAAAAGTCCAAAAGAGTAAGAAAAAAACACGTTGGTTGCACACAACAGATACCTTAAATAAAGAGCATTTGTGTGGTCTGCATTGCTCTATCACTCATCTCTGCATTTAATTTTGATTTGAAACTCTTTATTTAAGGTATCTGTTGTGTGCAACCAACGTGTTTTTTCCTTACAATTTTTATACATTATCCAAACAACTTAGGCATTGTAGAGAAGCTCAAACACAAAACAGGATACGCCAACTTCTCAAGAATGGTTTTACACCAAATGTTCAGTAAAAGTTATTTATTTGGCTTCAGAATATTTGGTGTAAAACCATTCTTGAGAAGTTGGCGTATCCTGTTCTGTGTTTGTGGTTTGGACTACTTCTTGGTTTTATCATTGTAGAGAAGCTCAGCAGATTAAGTATAAACCATTTTATTACCCACTTGATAGGCAAATATCTCACTGATAGAACCTAAAAGGTCAAAATAGGTGAGGCCACATCCACCAAGAACTCAGCCACTACCAGAGTTCCCCATGGCTCACTACTGGAGCCACTGCTTTTTGGCATCTATTTCTCAGAAGTGGAAGCAAATGGTGAAGATTTATGGCTAGCTAACTTTGCGGATGATTGCAAGCTGGAAGTTATCATTGACTCCCATGCAGACACAAGCATTCCTCAAGAAGGCCTATCTATGACTACAAATGGTGGCAAAGCCATGCTCTTAAAATCATTTGCAAGAAATATATAAGTGAACCCTTTGGAAAGTCAACCATCATGGATAATTAACATGTTGATAATATGGTCACAACAGTCAAGCCAGTGATCACAAATCTGTGTACGCATGTAGACAGTAGCCTTACCTTCAACCACTACATGGTCACAGTGGTGAGGAAATCCTTTTGTGTTGCACAAGTTATAAGTAAGGGCATGGAAGCTAGTTCATACTGTAGCATACTGTATCATACTGTAGCCTGCTCTTATCACAACAGTCATGGAGCACAATCCTCCCTTCAGTATGTACCTGACCTGGCATATGCAGAAACTATAACTACCTCAGAATTTCAATAAAGAAAGAATACAAGGCATAATAAACATGCCTTATGCAAAAGGTCTTAAATACATTTCTGAGGAGTGACATTATGACCGGATCGCAAGGTATGCACAAACAACCCAGTTATGAATCTCCAGCATATTCATAGGTCAAACAGTACCAGAAATACAAGGTCTTACAACCACAATTTTGTCTGTCACTTAAAAAGAACATGCTGGAGACAGATATGTGTCCCACAGACTGGACCTCCTATGAACAGGCTTGAAATCCATGTGTAACTGATTTTCTATATTACACAATTTGAGTACAACATAGACCAATGTATGGTGATTTGTAAATTTCACAGGGACTGACACACATATCCATTATGGACAGACGTACCTTACAAATGTCTGCTCCTCAATGTCCTGTTTGTAAACAAAATGTCATTATTCTTTTGTGGAAACTTGTATAGGCTTAGAAACACCCACCTGGATCATTAGTGTTATAAAAATCTATGAATGTAGAAATCTATTCACTGTACTGTCTGCGTGTAATGATTCATATGAACAGCCACCAAGTGTCATTGTTAAGATAAGGAGAAAATTATATGGCAGTATTGAGGAAACTAGGCAAGCCATATGACAAACACCTGAACCAAGCAAAATGATAATTGGATGAACACACATCAATGTAATGAATACAATAGTAACAGATATTTTGTATGTTCAATCACCACAGCCTGTGACATATGAGAATATAGGGTTCCTACCAGCTAGTTGAACTTCAGCAAGTTCGAACCTCATATGGTCGAGACCATAAGTTCAAATTTGCAGAAGTTCGAGCATTTCACAGGAACTCTCCGTAAGGGGAAGTTTCCGTTTTGTTCAATGTGGTGCGATCTCGGAGTTGGTATATTTAAGTAGAGGGGGGTGTGGGGGGTGCAGGGGCGCTTGCCCCCTGCTTACAACAGTTTATTTTGTTTTTGTTTCTTTTGTTTATCCATAGTCAAAGTTTTTTTAACTTCGAACAGGATGGTTCGAACATTCCGTGTTCAAAGTTATTAAACTTCGACTATGTGATATAGACCCGAGAATATAATATATGTTGAGCTAACAGTATTGTACATGTACAACTTTTTGCATTACCGACCTACACTAAGTACCAATCAGCAGCATGCAAAACACAAACATCCTGATGATGCCTGCTGATTATGAACAGTTGGAAAGAAATGTCTATCTGCACAGCTGTCAGCAAACCTAGGATATAACTGTATTTTAACAAAAAAACACCCAAGGCAGATACAATACCAATGCTGAACTAAAGGGCATTCCCAAACACTGAAGCAGCAAATAACCATTCAATTTGGGAAGAGACAGGCTACACACAAAATATCAGTCATCAGAAAACACAGCTACACATGCAGATATACCAAACCATGCATTAAATCTAGCAGTAAAGCTTCATACAAGACACTAGGCTTGAAATGTGTCAGATATACCAACCCAACTGTTATTTAAGTTATGGAATACATTTCAAAAACTGTGTGCTGATAAAATGGCTTAATGCTGTGTGACATTTCAACATATTTGAATTTAAATCACAGTTGTAAGCAAAGCTATAGTGTGATCATTTTCCTTACCTTACTGATGCATGATGGGTATTCATGCTTTCTAAGCAATATACATATCAATGTGAAAAATGTAGGCCTGTAACAAGAATCAAATGCATTTCATTTCATAAAACAGAAAAAGTAATCAACATACCACTCTCCAGCCGCTGCTCCTCAAGCTGTGCATCGGCTTAATGCACAGAACATGATTCCTGCTGGTCGTGCCTTTATCACATGAAAAAAGAAAAGAGCAGCTATAAATGATGTTTTCCTCAAATAACAATGATATACATTTCTGAGAACAGTTTCAAGACAATTTATTTCTGAAGAACATTACCCTATACACATTTTTCAAGGGTATATACAGGTTTTAACATCTTTGAACACAGATTGGAGGACACGGTCAGCATCTAGGTGGTCTCATCCTCAGTTGGGTTCACAGACACATTTCTGCCTCCTTGAAGTAGCCATCCAGACCCTCCAATGGAAAATGTCTGATAAATGCAAAATCAGAAAAATGCTCACTGAGGTCCCACTCAGTTTGAAGGTAGCAATGATTTGATCTGTAAATGTATCAAAATCAGTATTTGAAAGTGGTGCTGATATCATGTAATCAGATCATTGGAAGGCAACTGGCACGTGCACACATAGTACCATTTATCGATACCTATTCAGTATTACTGCAGTACACCTGGGTGTTAAGCTGCATGTAATCAATTTATGCAGATATGCGCAAATAGGATTCCAAAATCTAGAATTTTAATGAACCTCATTAATTATGCATGGTTCAAATGGTACTTAAAGATGGTTGCACATTAGGTGCACTTAGTTTCAGTGATTCAGAGTGAGAGGTACATTGGCAAGTGGTAGCATTTTGGTTATTATTACATTTGTTAAAGTTACTCATTCTCAAAGGTACCCATTTAAATTTATTTTTATTGAAAATGGGAGCTTTGACAGAACTTGTTGTAAGTTACTGGGCTGATTGACCTTTATGCATACAGGTGCTGCTATTTTCATTAATTGATTTCATTCCCATATGCATTTGTATAGATTGAGTTACTTTGCAAAACTGAATAGTACATAAAGACAGATGTATAGATCATCCATATTTTTTACTGGTAATTCCTTACACTACCCATTTGTACTTTGTTCTTTTGATTGTTTGTTTGTGTCTTTCGGCTTTTCCCGGTTAGGGGTCGCCACAGCGGAACTCCGGTCCGCTAATGATTGGTAGTTGATTTTTACGTGCCAAGTTATCAGCCCTGACTCACAACCTTCAATGAAGGTACGCCCATTCACGCATGTCTCCACGCAGAAGACGCTCTAGCTGAGAATCGAACCGGACATTTCTTCATTCATGTTTCATAGCCAAAGTGTTAATAATATGTTCTTTAGCTGTCATGCATATTTCTTCATTGATGTCTCTTAGCAAAGGTGTTATCACTGATGACTCAGTACATATCCTGAGGCTTGCCAACACTTTCTGTTTGTTGCTCAATTGTTATTTTATGTAGTATTTTCATGTAAGATGCATGCAGACTTGTGTGGTATGATGCTGTTATCTTTGGACTTCCATTCAACATATATGTAGTGTGAGGGGTTTTAATCCCACACACAGTCTTTGAACATATTACAAGTTATGGTTGTTTTACAGATGGTATGTATGGAGGCATTATTGTTACTTTTTATGTGTCACATTAGTATTTGTCACAGACAGTGTTTTACAGACTTTTGCATTGCACATTAACACATACTGTTTATGTTGATATATGCTGTCCACATAATCATCTGCATAAATGGAGTCACACAGGAATATGATCATGTGCATATCACTGTCTTTCAGATGGCCAGCTGTCCTAGGGATGGCAATTTCTCTCCAAAGGAAAATGACATCATACTCAATGCTCTCCCACAACATGGATGGAGACTCCTTGGCTGTTCTAGCAATACAGTTTGGAGAAATGAAACCTAGACCAACCTCACCGACGTGATAAATGTGGTTGGAGGCCACAACATATCCCATTATGTCTGTAGGTGATACTGCTTAGGCATGATCCTCCATGCAGCTAACAGATTAAGATGATACAAGAGATCGTAAGATGACACCATGGTGGATCACCACTGACTCCCCCCTCCCCCCAAGTAACATCACAATATACAGCAAGAGGACAGTGATGCATACTCTGGGTGGGATAGAAGATGGAGTTCCAGGCTGAACATGTATGTCTTTCTTTCCATGACATGGCTGATAATAGAGAAGATCACTGCATATTGCTGTAGCATGCATATTCATGTTTTCTCATTTTTGATTTTCAGCAGCAGATTTGAGCCATGCACACAGATCCACACATGGTGATGATGATGAATGTAAGTTTAAATGACATGTAGTCATACAACTGCAGGACTGACAGAAAAGTCCAACTAACATGTGTAATACTGTCTGTATTAAAATCCGCAGGTCCAGCTACTTCAGGACAACACCAGGGAATGGCAGGTGAGTGTCTCTGTACTGTGTTACTAGGACCACTACCTGTTATTGCCTAAGCCTTATTTCATGGTGCTGCTGTTTACTGTCATATTGTTATTTCCCTAACATTGTACACTGCAAGTACATCCAGTGTGGACCCAAGTCATGCAGGTTCAAGTTCAGACAGACCAGGTATGCTACTGCAACAGGTTCATAGCTTGGATCATTGTGTAGCACACATGTGATGCAAGACATTAATGTCAATATGTTTTAACGCAAGGTCACGTGAGTATCTGCGGCCCCTGTTACTGTGTTGTATATGTGATGCTGTCAGTATTGTTTTGGCTAAATACATGACTGTGTTGTCTTTCTCTTTACTTTCCCTCTGCAGGATTTGCAGTACAACACACAAACTCTCAACAGCAGGAGTCTTGTCAGTGGTATGGTATTAATTATCTTTCATGCATGTTGTTTGACATCTGGTGTCAAAATCATGGCCTCAAGCTAAATGCCAAAAAGTGCATGGTCACCCCCTTTGGAAAAAAACAAAGTACCCACAAACTACCACATAAGTGGTAGTCCCCTAAATACGGAAAACGTAATAAGGGATCTGGTGACCTAAGTAGATAGTAATCTCTCCTTTGATAATCACATTGCCAAAGTGGTTAGAAAATCCTTCTACATGGCCCACCTAATTACAAAAGGGTTTGCATCCAGATCAAAAGAGGTCATTGTGCCCCTCTACTCATCACTCATTAGACCCATCATAGAGTACAATGCCACATTTGAGATGTACCTTGTAAGACACCTGCAACAGCTGGAAAGACCACAGAAGTACCTCACCAAGAGGATCAGTAGCCTCAAACAGATGCCCTATGTAGCTCAAGTGAAGAAACTCCAACTGTACTCAGTTGCATACCGCCTACTCAGAGGTGATCGCTGCCTGACATACAAGGCCATGTCCAACCCAGAATTGATGTACATGCTTCACCTAAGGAAAACCATATCTCCTCGAGCCACATGCTCTAGGGATCTAAACCTCACCACAACAAAACATAGGATGTGCTGGAGGGATAGATTCCTGTTCCAGAGACTTCCCATGCTTTGGAACAAGATTCCAATCTACATTAGGCAGAGATCCTCGCTAACACTCTTCAAGAGAAACCTTGACAAGTGGATAGGAAACAGAAAGTTTACCCTGGGGATCACTTCAGTGATTCTAATGGACAGAGGCACAGGGAACTAATCTAAGGGGGTGGCGAAAGCCAACACATTCTGGCTAGGCTTAAATGCCTATGGGCAGATAGCCTAGTACCTACCTATGAACCTAGGTTATTTCTGTTACTCCTGTTGTTGTCCTCACTCAAAGCACTCCTTAAAATGGAGAACATCGACTTTTGTGCCCTAACAGAAACCTGGTTCAAGGCAGCAGAAAGCACCCCTGCACTACCAGGCTATAACTCATTCCACACCTTTCGGCCCCAAAACTTGGACTGAAGCTCCAAAGGTGGTGGTGTATCCATATTCATAAAGGATGCACACACCTCCAGACTAGTAGCCCAACATAACGCATCTGAGATACTTCAGGTGCAGCTAACATTGGGTAAGACAGAGATTCAGGTCACAGCCTGCTATAAGTCCCCAACCATGTCCCAAGACACACACTCCACGTTCCTAAGCACCCTGGAGAATATTAGGGTCCAACCTAACCCTCATACTGGGCAACTTCAACTACCCCTCCATTAACTGGGAAAACTACTCATGTACCAATACA
Source organism: Protopterus annectens (assembly GCF_019279795.1). Classification (NCBI taxonomy): domain Eukaryota; kingdom Metazoa; phylum Chordata; order Ceratodontiformes; family Protopteridae; genus Protopterus; species Protopterus annectens. Next base: position 1,171,149,416 of record NC_056744.1, on the reverse strand, counting down.
CTTGCCCAAAGTTTCCTGGAATTCATTAATTCCAATGCCCTGGACTAGCTTGTTCTTACCCCCACTAGAGGTAGCAACATCCTTGACCTGGTCATTACTAACATGGGCGACCATTGCTCTACACCAATAGTCAACTCCTCCCTGGTTAGATCAGACCACAAACTAATAACCTTGGAAATCCACATCCCTCCCATCTCCTCTGCAAAGGTAACCACCATGAAAAACTTCTCCAAAACTAACTTTGGGGTCCAAAAACAGAGGTGGCTAACTTCACGGCACCCATGCAAATGGAGATCAGTTGGATGACCACCGAATCATACACCAATGCACTGTACAAACACGTACACAATGCATGGATCTCACCATACCCAATAGAACCGACACTCTCTTCCAAAAAAAGGAAGCCAATGTAGTGGTCCCCTGCCATAAACAAACTCTACAACAGAAGGAGGAAACTGGTGCAGAATAAGGTGAAGTCCCAAGACTGTTAAAACTCCCTTATCAGCCTCAACAAAAAGTTGAGATCCCTCATCAAATCCTCTAAAGCTAACTAATAAAATAGAATTGCAGCAGATAGTAAAGACAACCACAAGGTCTTCTATAGTTATGTGAAGAATCTCCACGGCAATACCCAGATTTGCTCTGAGCTACTGCACAATGGTACCTCCTATACTGAGCCAACAGATATTGCCAATATACTGGCCGACAGATTCAGTCCCAACTTTACCCCTCTCTCCCCCCAAGGGACCAGTCACAATACCAGTAGATTGCCAGGCACCCAGTATTACTGCTGCACAGGTTAAAACAGCACTGTCCAAGGCCAAGAATACAGCTTCTATGGGACCTGACAATATCCCTGGTTGTGTTCTACATGAACTACAGAGTGAAATGGCACCTCACCTGTGTGCCCTGTTCAGTCATAGCCACACCTCAGGCTTTGTCCCTGCTGATGGCGCACTGCTACAGTCATCCCTCTCCACAAAGGAAGAGCGACTACAGATCCTGGGAACTATCGCCCCATTAGCCTGACGAGTCTGATATGCAAAGCTATGGAATGCATCTTCATGGACCTAATAAACAAGGATATAGGGAATCTCCAAACTCTGGATCCCACACAGTTTGGTTTTGTGAAGGGTAGACCATGCCTGCTCAACTTGATCAACTTCTTTGAGTCAGTCACCAGAGCTGTGGATGAAGGCAAGGTGGTTCACACAGCCTACCTTGATCTGGCCAAGGCCTTTGATACCATTCCCCAGTCAGGAATCATAGAAAAACTCACTAAGGTAGGCATCAACCCCTATATCACAAGGTGGGATGCAAACTGGCTCACAGATAGAATCCACAGTGTGAAAGTAGCTGACTCCAAGTTAGACTGATGACCAGTCACAAGTGGAGTCCCACAGGGTTCGGTCCTGGGTCCTCTTCTGTTTGGTATCTACTTCTCTGAAGTCAAGACCAACACAAAGGGACCCTCCCTGACAAAGTTCACAGATGATTGCAAGTTGGGAGCAATTATTAACTCCTCAAGTGATGCTGACATCCTACAGAAATGCCTCACTGAGACCAATGACTGGTGTCAGAACCACGGCCTTAAGCTCAATGCCAAAAAATGTGTCGTCATCCCCTTTGGGAAAAACCTGGTTCCCATGAATTACCACATCGATGGTAGTCCACTGAACACAGAAGGTATTATAAGAGATCTGGGAACACAGGTTGACAGCAACCTCTCTTTTGTCCACCACATTGCCACTGGGGTCAGAAAGTCCTTCTATGTGGCACATCTCATTACTAAGGGTTTTGCATCCAGGAAGAAAGAGGTCATTGTCTCCCTCTACTCTTCCCTCATTAGGCCAATCATTGAGTACAATGCCCCATTTTGCATGTACCTCACTAAACACCTGCAACAATTGGAGAGGCTGCAAAAGTGCCTCACAAAGGGGATCCTAGGGCTTAAACATTTGTCCTATATGGAAAGAATAAAAAAACTCCAACTATTCTCTGTCTCATATCTCCTGCTTAGAAGCAATCTCTGCTTGACTTACAAAGCCATGTCTGACCCAGCTCTGTTAGAAATGCTACATCTAAAGAAATCCCAATACCTCCGCACAACATGCTCCAGAGACCTCAACCTCATTACCACAACCAATAGAACATGCAGGAGGGACAGGTTCATAACCCAGAGACTGCCCATGCTATGGAATAGACTCCACATACATGTCAAGCAGAGCACCTCTCTGGACCTCTTCAAGAGAAATCTTGATGAGTGGATGGGAAATAAAAAGTTCACCCCAGGGATCACGCCAGTGGCTTTACTCAACAGAGGCACTGAGAACTAAGGTCGGATGGCATGATGCCAGGGTAATCGTATGGGCTTGGCTTGTAAAGGCCCCAGGGCCATTAGCCTAGTACATGCCTATGAACCTATGAACCTATTAATACTGTGTCCTTCTTCCATTCCTAGGCCAGACTGCATCAACTGCACAAATAAGTGGAATGTCCATGTCAAACCTTCTGTATGTTTTAAATATGATCCATTGGTTAGTGGTGGCAATGATGTGATCAATAATGCTGATTTATTTCCCTATAATAGTTGCAGTTCATCCTTCTTCAACAGCAGCGTCTTCACATTAGGAGTTGTTCTGTGTGTGTTTTGGTTGTATTCCTTACATATGTTATTTAGCTTGGCTATGTAACCTAATTGTATACTCCATGTTATGTAGATTCCGTGAAACATACATACATACAAAAAACATCATGTAAAGTCATTATTATTTGTAACATTCCAGTGAGATATATATGTCATGTATGTTTGATGCTATCCAGCGTGTGATATAAGCACATTGTCCTGATCTGTGTCTTCTTTTAGCACATCAGCTGTCTGTATCATCCATTAGTCCATCCAGTGATCATGATGTGGGTTCTGTTGTGTCTTAGCATGGTAGCATGGTCCTTGGCACACATGACACTGACATGTTGATAGAGTTCATCCATGATGTTGACAGTGATGCTGATGCAGATGCAGCATCAGATGTGAGGGGAAAATTATATGGCCGTTCTGAGAGTGATGGGACAATGGATGTTGAACAGGATGAGGCCATTGAACCACAGACACAAGTTAAGACTGCTGCTGATGTTGCCAGTTCCCCACCATCCCTTGAAACTGGGCACTGAAGTAAATGTAGGCATGCAAATGATGGGCTTGGCCAGGTGTCAGAGGGTGACCGCCTACTGTTGCAGACAAATGAACATTCCCAGCAATGTCATGGATCACACATCTGTGCACTTGCCTGTGCCACAGATCATGTTACACACCAACTGCATATGATGATTGAAGGACAGATAGTATGCTACCTGTGGCTTAGTCAGTAGAAACCCTGGCCTCTACAGTGCTACAGCAGTGCCATAGTACAAGCAGGGTTCTGCATGGCCTGTCTGTGCTTAGCCGAATGCAACATGGGAGAGGCAGGCCACCACTCCACAGAACCACCATTGGCCATCAAGCATCAGTGTCTATGGTCCAACATGCACACAGTTACACTGCTGGCTTATCTGCTATGGTATTGCCAGTCAGAACAAGGCCTTCAACTTGCAGTCATCCTCTTTCACCTCAACATAGTGTTGTCACCCACTCAGTCTCCTCTGTGGAGTAACCTGGGCCAAGTGTTTCTGTCCATGGTAGGGGCAGAGCAGACACTGGTGTGAGACGTCAGGTCAGCAAGGTCGATCTAGACTGTGTTAGAGTGAGTCCAACAGTTTCATAAACACAGCTGACTCCTTGTATTACATTGCTAGTTTACTGTGATATATTTTTATGCGGCTATTAAAAGTTCTGCATTATGTCCTGTATTGTTTCTCTTTTTCATGTTAATATATTATAGAGATAAGAATGTGTTGCACTGATGTTGTCCCTTATTGTTGTCCATACGCTTATGCAACAATCTGAGTGTGTATACATACCTGTGTCATCTGTGCCCTGAGTTGATGATCCTTGTTGTGACCGATTTGCACATGTTCATAATGTTATATATTATGATCATGGTGTTAATGTCAGATGTTCAATGTGTACATCTAATGGGTAATTGCCATTCCCTGGTGGGACAACATCTGAACACCAGTGTTTAAGCAATGTACTTGTTTACATGTGGCTTGTCATAACTCCAAATTATGGGTCAGATACCCTCCGTGTTGCCTGAGTCTGCACTTGTGGTCACTTGCTATGTTGACTATACCTGTGCCTTCTGCCACTTACATCCTCCTGATCCTCCTCTGATACCTGTGAGATGTCTACTTCAGATATCTGGGGTTCTAGGGGTAGCTTACCCACACCTGCAGCTGGAAGACTACCATGTGCTCTAGTTAGTATTTTGTGTGCCACAGTGTACATTGTTGTAATCTGTGCTGCCCTCTTAGGTGTGTATTGTAGTGCACCCCCAGATGTGTCCAGGCATCTCAACCTAGGTTTCAGTACACCAAACACACTCTATGGTGTTTCATGTTGCTGCATGTGCTGTATTGTAGGCCTCCTGTGCAGGGTTTTATGGTTCATGGTACAGTGTAATTCACCACGGCTCAAGTGGATAACCACTGTCACCTGTTGTGCTGAGTAAACACACATTTTGTCAGCATGGATACTGTTGGGAAGGATATCCTTAGCTTACATCTTAGCTGTGTTCCTGTATTTGCCCACTTGTAGTCCCTCAGATTTCACCTTGCTTGAATGCAGCCTTCAATCCACTTCCCTCTATCTGGCAGTATTTTTAATCTATCTATTCATTCATTTATTTATTTTTATTATGTTGAAGCTTCCTGGCCAGAGTGGGCCCCCCAGCCATAGGGCCCTAAGCGACATGCTGGATTCAGCTCTGCTTCGGTTGCATTTCTAAAGTTGCTAACTATCCATCTTACTGACATACATTAAAAGGCTTTTGTTGCATCTTCTGTCTTCCTTCAGTTCTAAGCTTTATACAAATCCATCTCACTTAGCCATTCCTAAAAAGATCATCTAGCATGCTATGCAAAACAATGGCTGTCATCTGCACACATTCCAGGTATAGATTCTAATGGCAATGAGCTCAAACACCACTTCAGATACAGCTATTCTGACAAAGTATGTACTTGCCTTCAGTTGTTTGCTCATCTCATTGAAATCTGTCTTAAGGTTATAAAACCATTTTAGAAGGGTGTGCAGTACCTTTTTATTATCTGCTTTCCCATCTCTGAGCCCAGACTGAGACAGGATAAAGACTTCTCTATTGTGAAACACTTTACACTATCAAACTTTGATGACATCTGTATCTTCAGTTACTGTTAATGTTTACATGCACAGAACCTCCACTCACAGAATGAGTTTGGATGCATACTATACCAAATGCTATGTGACTTTACGCACCTCTTGCTGTCTGATTTCAAAGTGCATTGATTGCAGTGAGTTCAGGTACATGTTTAGATTCATAGGGTTGGGAGGGTGGCCTAATGGTTAAGGTGTTTGCCTTACAAACACAAGATGCAGGGTTTAAGTCTCACAAGGGCATTTAGTCTAGTACTAATATATAAATTTATATTTATGCCCTACAATGCAGCAACATCACTGTACCATTACTGGTGATGCCTGGTTCATGTTGTTATAAATCATACACAAATTCCCGTTTGCTTAAGTACCACAGACCTTTGAAAACCACAGATATTCATTTTTTAAATATATTATAATAGCATGCCTGAGATTCTGTATGCATCAGCACACTGTAAGAGAAGAACAGGGTAAATGACAGGAAACAAAAACATCAGAGCATTAGTATATCTAAGACATGTTGAAAAGTAGTTGGCATAGTCCAAGCTGGAATGCATTAAGAAATCATATATCCTTGCACTTTTTTAGTCAGCTGTGATACTAATAGGTAACATATGAGAAAGACTACTACACACATTAGCTGATGTGACAGGTTATATATAAGTGGAAACTTGTCTAAGAAACAGTACTAAAGAAATTCCATTTTTTAACATGATTTTTGAATGCTGATTGTTCTGAAGCAAATACAAACTGAAATCTTTCAACTTGAAATTAACAATATCACTAGATATAGATACACTTAGCCAATTAAATGCAAGCATAGTGTGGAGCAAAATGTACAGCAATGCAACTAAACAGACAACAGAAAAAATAAATCTAGAAATGTTTGATTTTGCTAAATCCAAAACAGTGTAGAACCATGAATTGTGGCAGGGGTGATTATAGGAATAACCCACGCCTGGGTGTGGGTAATGCTGGATTTACCCATGGTTGGTGTGGTTTGGTCACAAGAGCGAAGCCCGAGTGGCCAAACAAAGCCAACCGTGGGTAAATCCAGCATTACCCACACCCAGAAGTGGGTTATTGCTATTATACAATTACATTATTTAAGAAAAAAAATAATTATTTTTCTTAAATAATAGCATTGTATAATGCCTCCTTGCTGCCCTTCCGCAGCTGTCTGGTATTCTGCGGCAGTTCTGATGTACTTCACATGCGCATGCCTACACAGTACATCAGAGTTGTGGGCAAAAGCAACGGAGAAAGCAAGATCCCCGTTGCTTTTTAAAAACTGTTTCGTAACATAGCGAGACAGCTTTAAAAAAAGCAATGGAGAATATCCGTTGCTTTTTTAAAGCTGTCTCGCTATGTTAAACCCATTTAACATAGCGAGACAGTTTTGAAAAAAGCAACGGAGAAAGCAAGATCTCCGTTGCTTTTTAAAAACTGTTTCGCTATGTTAAATGAGTTTAACATAGCCTGACAGCTTTAAAAAAAGCAACGGAGAATATCCGTTGCTTTTTTAAAGCTGCCTGGCTATGTTAAACCCATTTAACATAGCGAGACAGTTTAGAAAAAAAGCAACAGAGAAAGCAAGATCTCCGTTGCTTTTTAAAAACTGTTTCGCTATGTTAAAGGAGTTTAACATAGCGAGACAGTGTGAAGCAATGGAGATCTTGCATTTTCCGTTGCTGTAAAAAAAAGTTATAGTAATGGAAAAAGTCCAGGAGACCAGACCTTTTTCCATTACTAAAACTCAGATTTACAAGGTGCACGCTGACCAATCAGCATGCATGTTTTTGAATATTTAATGGGGGGTCGTTGTATAATAAGTCATAATGTATGGCTTTGTGCATATCACTTATAGTGCACCTCAGATATTTTCCTTTGGGTGTAAATTTAAAAAAGAAGGTTGCATTTAATTGAGTGCAGACATAAGATTTCATGGATGAAGGAATATAAAGAGTGGGATGAAATTGTATTTTACTTTCTGATATGAAGAGAACTTGTACAGCAAATGCAAAAATATTTTATGATGCCTAAATGTAGTATTATACGATCTAAATAAAGACAGTTATCTCATTCATGAAGTTGCTTTAGAAGAGTGACTGCTTTATAAATTTCAGATCAAAATGTTTCAGACTGAAATTCTAAGGTTGTGCCACTGAATACATATCATTGTAACAGAGGTGCTTAAAATGTACACACACGTAGATCATAAATGCATGTGAAAAATATAAAAAGCCTAGCATTACAGTGACATAGAAACTACAATAAAACATCTCTTTCTTTCTGAGACATTGTGTATTTTCTGTAATGCTACTATTGCAGTTACAATGAGATGTACCAGAGTATCTGAAATATCTCAGACAGTTCTCATATAACTTGCACACCACCTGCATTTTTCCACTGATATAACCAATGTAATGTTGTCCAGAGACAATGGCAATAAGCCATTCAATGAACTGAATGGCAGTTGAGTGTCTCTGTACTGTGTTTGTAGGACCACTACCTATTATTGCCTAAGCCTTATTTCATGGTGCTGCTGTTTACTGTCGTATTATTTCCCTAACATTGTACACTGCAGGTACATCTAGTGTGGGCCCAAGCCATGCAGGTTCAAGTTCAGTGAGACCAGGTATGCTACTGCAACAGATTCATAGCTTGCATCATTGTGTAGCACACATGTGATACAAGACATTCATGTCAATATTTTTTAACACAGGGCCACCTGACCTATGGTGCAACATACAGCCTCTGTTACTGTATTGTATATGTGATGCTGTCAGTATTGTTTTAGCTAACTACATGACTGTGTTGTCTTTCTCTTTATTTTTCCACTGCAGGATCTACATTAAAACCCACAAACTCTCAACAGCAGAAGTCTGTTAGTGGTATGGTATTACCTCTCTTTCATACATGTCATTGCTGTTACTCCTGTCGTTGTCCTCCATTAATACTGTGTCCTTCTACCCATTAATAGGAACAACAGCAGAAGTCTGTGAGTGGCATGGTATTACCTCTCTTTCATACATGTCATTGCTGTTAGTCCAATTGTTGTCCTCCATTAATACTGTGTCCTTCTTCCATTCCTAGGCCAGACTGCATCAACTGCACAAACAAGTGGAATGTCTATGTCAAACCTTCTGTATGTTTTAAATATGATCCAATGGTTAATGGTGGCAATGATGTGATCAATAATGCTGATTTTTTTCCCCTATAATAGTTGTAGTTTATCCCTTTTCAACAGCACCGTCTTCACATTAGGAGTTGTTCTGTCTGTGTTTTGGTTGTATTCCTTACATATGTTATGTAGCTTGGCTATGTAACCTAATTGTATACTCCATGTTATGTAGAGTCCATAGGTTCATAGGTTCATAGTTAGGTACTAGGCTATCAGCCCAAGGGCCTACGTAAGTCTAGCCAGCAAGGTACCATAGCTTACGCCACCCAAGAAAGTTATTTTCCTGTGCCCCTGTCGAGCAGAGACACAGAAGTGATCTCCGGGGTGTATTTCCTATTTCCCATACACTCATCAAGATTTTTCTTGAAGAGTGCTAATGAAGAACTTTGCTTGACATAGATGGGTAGCTTGTTCCGGAGTATAGGAAGTCTCTGGGACAGGAATCTATCCCTCCAGCATGTCCTGTTTATTGTGGTAACAAGGTTTAGGTCCCTAGAGTGTGTAGCTCGGAGGGATTGGGATTTCTTTAGGTGTAGCATGTCCAACAGCTCTGGGTTTGACATAGTTTTATATGTTAGGCAGAGATCACCTTGGAGTAGGTGATATGCTACGGAGTAAAGCTGGAGTTTTTTGAGGCGGTCAGTGTAGGGCATTTGTTTGAGGCCAGTAATCCTCTTTGTGAGGTACTTCTGTAGCCTTTTCAGCTGCTGCAGATGTCTTGTGAGGTACATTCCAAAAGGGGCATTGTATTCTATAATGGGTCTAATGAGTGACGAGTAGAGGGGAACAATGACCTCTTTTTTCCTTGATGAGAACCCTTTTATGATGACGTGTGCCACGTAGAAGGACTTCCTGACTACTGTGGCGATGTGACTATCAAAGGAGAGACTACTGTCCACCTGGGTCCCAAGGTCTCTTATCACGCATTCAGTGTTAAGTAGATTGCTGCCTATGTGGTAGTTCATGGGTACAGAGTTTTTACCAAAGGGATAACACTGCACTTTTTGGCATTGAGCTTGAGGCCATGACTCTGACACCAGGCATCTGTCTCAGTGAGGTCCTTCTGTAGGAAACATACATACATACATACAAACGACCCCATGTAAAGTCATTATTATTTGTAACATTGCAGTGAGATATATATGTCAAATATGTTTGATGCTATTGAGCATGTGATGTAAGCACAGTGTCCTGATCTGTGTCTTCTTTTAGCACATCAGCTATCTGTATCATCCATTAGACCATCCACTGATCATGATGTGGGATCTGTTGCATCTTAGCATGGTAGCATGGTCCTTGGTACACATGACATTGACATGTTGATAGACTTCATCCAAGATGTTGACAGTGATGCTGATGCAGATGCAGCATCAGATGTGGAGGGAAACTTAGATGGCCATTCTGAGAGTGATGGGACATTGGATGTTGAACAGGATGAGGTCATTGAACCACAGACACAAGTTGAAACTGCTGCTGATGTTGCCATTTCCCCACCACACCTTGAAAGTGGGCACTGCAGTAAACATAGGCATGTAGATGGTGTGCATGGTCAGGTGTCAGAGGGTGTCTGCCTACTGTTGCAGGCAAATGAACATTCCCAGCAATGTAATGGATCAGACATCTGTGCACTTGCCTGGGCTAGAGATTGTGTTGCACAGCAACTGCATGTGATGAATGAAGGACAGATAGTATGAAAGCTGTGGCTCAGTCAGTAGAAACCCTGGTGTTTACAATGCTACAGCAGTGCCATAGTACAAGCAGGGTTCTGCATGCCCTGTCTGTGCTTAGCCAACTGCAACATGGGAAAGGCTGGCCACCACTCCATAGAACCACCATTGGCCATCGAACATCAGTGTCTATGGTCCAACATGCACACAGTTACACTGCTGGTCTATCTGCTGTCGTATTGCCAGTCACAACAAGACCTTCAACTTGCAGTCATGCTCCTTCACTTCAACATAGTGTTGTCACCCATTCAGTCTCCTCTGTGGAGTAACCTGGGCCAAGTGTTTCTGTACATGGTAAGGGCAGAGCAGACACTGGTGTGAGACGTCAGGTCAGCAAGGTTGATCTAGACTGCCTTAGAGTGAGTCCAACAGTTTCATAAGCACAGCTGACTCCTTGTATTACATTCTAGCTTACTGGGATATATTTTTATGTGGCTATTAAAAGTGCTGCATTATGTCCTGTGTTGTTTCTCTTTTTCATGTTAATATATTATAGAGGTAAGAATGTGTTGCACTGATGTTGTCCCTTATTGTTGTCCATACGCTGATGCAACAATCTGAGTGTGTATACATACCTGTGTCATCTGTGCCCTGAGTTGATGATCCTTGTTGTGACCGATTTGCACATTTTCATAATGTTATATATTATGATCATGGTGTTAATGTCAGATGTTCAGTGTGTACATCTACTGGGTAATTGCCATTCCCTGGTGGGACAACATCTGAACACCAGTGTTTAATCAGTGTACTTGTTTACAAGTCGACTGTCATAACTCAAAGTTGTGGGTCAGATACCCTCCATGTTGCCTGGGCCTGCACTTGTGGTCACTTGCTATGTTGAATATCCCTGTGCCTTCTGCCACTTACATCCTCCTGCTCCTCCTCTGATACCTGTGAGATTTCCACTTCAAACATCTGGGGTTCTAGGGGTAGTTTACCCACACCTGCAGCTGGAAGAACACCATGTGCTCTAGTTAGCATGTTGTGCACCACAGTGTACATTGCTGTCATTTGTGCTGCCCTCTGAGGTGTGTATTGCAGTGCACCCCCAGATGTGTCCAGGCATCTCAACCTAGGTTTCAGTACACCGAACACACACTCTATGGTGTTTCTGGTTGTTGCACGTGCTGTATTGTAGGCTTCCTGTGCAGGGTTGGATGGTTCATGATACAGTGTCATTAGCCACAGCTCAAGTGGATAACCACTGTCACCTGTTGTGAGGATAAACACACATTTTGTCAGCATGGATACTGTTGGGAGGGATATCCTTATCTTACATCCTAGCTGTGTTGCTGTATTTACCCAGTAGTAGTCCCTCAGATATTTCACTTTGCTTGAATGCAGCCTTCAATCCACTTCCCTCTATATGGCAGTATTTTTTAATCTATTTATTTATTTTTATTATTGTATCACCCGTGCCCTGGCCCAGCAATCAAGGACCCTCAATCCTCACCACTAACATCAGAGAGGGGTATCTCATATAGGAGGAAAGGATAACAAATATAGACAGTAAAGTGCAATTTCCCTTAAGAGCACCCAGAGATCACCGTCAGTCTGGGACTGGTTGCTCCCTCACTCTCCAGGTCTCCAATAGGACTCCCCACTGGCACAGCTATAGGGTCCAGATCTCAGCCTAGTGGGCAAGCTAAAACCTCCAGCACCCTCTATGTCCAACCAGTACTTTGTGTCCCTGCCTTAGTAGCTGACACAAACACACACACACACACACACACACACACGCAACATGCACATATGCACACACACACACACACACACACACACACACACACACACACACACACACACACACACACGCACACATGCACACTCCTGGGAAAGGCTGGCACAGGTTCTCCAGCGGTGCCCCTCTTTCCCAGTCTATACGATAGTACCAGCTGCAACCACCCACTAATATTTAAAAGCTACTCAAAAGCCCTTAAAAGGATGTCCAATTATTACTGTGCAATATTATTATCCAATTGGTAGTATAGCCCAGGGCTAATGCTAATGGAGTGGCTTTGTACAATTTTACCAAAGGCATGCAAGTACTCTAAAGAGCTTAAATTATCTCTACAAAAACAGCCACAGTTGAAAGGGTTTAAAAATATTTAATAACAAATAGTCAAAACACAAGAAAATACTTTTTACTACACAGTGCTAGTCAAAAGTTCAGAGATCACAGAGAAATACTTAAAATAATTTAGTAGTACAGGTCTGACATCACAGAAAAACACTTAGTCTAATCTTTCTAGTTTCTAGCTAGTTCTAAGAGAAAACACAAATCTAAGATAAACTTACAAATTGAGCAAGACAGTGCTGGTTAGTTGGATGGTCTAGACAAAAATGCTTAATGCCCTCTGATTCTCTCTGTTTTTAAAACCACATTCATGGTTCACATTACATCATTCTTCACACTTCCTACATTTACATTCTTCACCTCTGGGCAGAAACCAGAGCAATAAAGGACATTTATGCATTCAAATTCTAGCCATTAACTCTGACCTTAAAACAATAGGCAGGATGCCTTACTCTAGATTTACTGGCTCTGGGTTTTAACATCAAAGGGTCACAACATGCTTTACTTGGTCAGTAGAGTGCACTGTTACATTATTTTCCAGTTCCACATGTAACACTATTTTACCATTTAAGACAACAGCCGGTGGTTTACATTAATATTTACAGATGACAGAATTATCTCCAAAATTCTATCTGGCTAGGCTGGCAGCCTTCACCCATCTTTCCCAAATCTTAATATATCTGACCCCCTGGAGAACTCAAGGTAGTTTTTCAAGTGACCCATGAGAAATGCTGCTTGAGGGAGTTAGGTCTATCTGAGTATACCTTACCCTGTTCTTCGTCTCAAAGGCCCATCTGCATTGGCATTGCTAATCCCACTCCGGTGCTGCATGGGCAACCCCAGGTAACTCCAGGCTCCATCTTTGGAGTCCTTGATAATTTTTCTTTCGAAGCTCGACTTGGATGAATTTATGAGGGATGTAGTTTCTTGCTGACACTGATTAGCGATGTCTTTCCTTCTTGAGATTTTACTCTTTTCTGTACTAGTTTCTTCCTTTTATTGTATAGCTTTTTTATGGCAGGGTTCTGGACTGTTTTGCTTTTCTTGGAGGAGTGAGTCTTGGTTTTGCTTGGGATAGCATGATCCATGCATTCTTGTAGGTAGTAACATGGTACAATTTGTGCCCCCTACCATCTGCCTAGCAGTTTCACCATGTAGTTAACATCACTTACCTTTCTTACCACCTTGTAGGGTCCCTCCCAAGCTGCTTGCAGTTTGTTGTGTCCGACAGAAATTAGAACCATTACCTCCTGCCCCACAGCATACTCTCTAGCTCGAGGATTCCGGTCATACCACACCATTTTCTGTTGTTGGGCTTCTGCCAGGTTCTCCTGGGCCAAGTCCATGAGTTCCCTGAGCCTTGTCCTGAGGTTTAGGATGTATGCCACAAAAGACCCCTTGTGAGACTTGTACTCACCTTCCCACTCATCTCAAATTAAATCTAGAGGTCCCCTCACCCTATGCCCCTACAGCAACTTGAAGAGTGAGACACCTGTGGATTCCTGGGGAACTTCTCTGTAAGCAAACAACAGATGGGGCAAATATTTGTCCCACTCCCTCTTAAACTGATCTGCAAATGCCCATTGCATGGATTTGATTGTAGAGTTTAACCTCTCAACAAGACTATTAGTCTGGGGATGGTAGGGAGTGGTCTTCATGTGCTTCATCCCACAGGACTTCCACAGACAAGCCCTCAGGTCTGAGATGAAATTGGCACCTCTGTCAGTCAGTATTTCTTTTGGGAAACCTACCCTGCTGAAAATCTCTAACAAAGCATTTGCCACCTTCTCTGCCTCAACGGAGGACAAAGCCACCGCCTCAGGGTATAGTGTAGCATAATCCACTACAACTAGGATATACTTTTTCCCTGTGAAGCTTGGGGTACTCGGAGGACCCACAATATCCATAGCTACCCCCTGAAATGGCTCTTCAGTCATAGGCAAAGGCATTAAAGGGGCTCTCACCTTGTCTCCTGCCTTGCCTACCTTTTGGCACTGCTCACAGGTCCTGCAGTACTCTGTTACATCTCCGGAAATTCCAGGCCAATAGAAGTTCTGCATAATATGCCTCTTTTTATGTCTTATGCCCATGTGACTTGCAAATAGAATATCATGGGCTATGGCTATAAGTATACTGAAGACCAAAAACACACGAACACAGTTGAGTAAAAAAGCAGAACACCTTTATCCAACACAAAGCTTTCGGGACAACTCCCTTTTTCAATGATTAACACAAGGTGCAGTAAGTTTCAGATTTAAATACACCCACCACATATCACATGACCTGCAGCCAAGGTCATATGATCAGCTACATTAACATTCAACATACAATCACTATCATTTTTACTAAGTAAAATACAATATTATGACCTATATGGACACACTTATACAAATACACATATTCTTATAAAAATATATACCTATAAAAATATATATTATGCCCTAGCACTCATAGTTCATCTACTCAACAATCGTCTCTTGCATATTATATCTAAAATTATAAAAATAATTATTTATTTATTACTGTAGAATTTCCACAGCAATATTAAAACCATGACAAAAGCCATGTTACAAAGTATAAGTCATTTTAAACAATTATGCTGCAACCTTACTAAAATTGGTTTTATTGACACAGATGCATTTAAGCCAGGTTCAGTGTCTGCTGACAGTCGCACTATCCACTCGTATTCCCTCACTTCAAGTTGGTTACATATATCACCCCCTCTTAAAACATTAATATTTAATAACAAGTAGTCAAAACACAAGACAATACTTATTACTACCCAGTGCAATCAAGAGTTCAGAGATCCCAGAGAAATACTTAAAATAATTCAGTAGTACATGTCTGACATCACAGAAAAACACTTACTCTAAATTTTCAAGTTTCTAGCTATTTCTAAGAGAAAACACAAATCTAAATTGATGAGGTACTTCTGTGGTCTTTCCAGCACAATGACCTCTTTTGATCTGGATGCGAACCCTTTTCTGATTAGGTGGGCCACATAGAAGGATTTTCTAACCACTATGGCAATGTGATTATCAAAGGAGAGATTACTATCTACTTGGGTCCCCAGATCCCTTATTACTTCTTCCATATTTAGGGGACTACCAAATTTGTGGGTACTTTGTTTTTTCCAAAAGGGATGACTATGCACTTTTTGGCATTTAGCTTGAGGCCATGATTTTGACACCAAGTATCAGTCTCAGTGAGACCATTTTGTAGGATGTCTGTGTCAGCCAGAGAGTCAATTATAGCCCCTAGTTTGTAGTCATCTGCGAACTTGGTCAGCCATAGTCCTCCGGTGCTTGCCTGTACCTCTGAGAAGTATATGCCGAACAGGAGGGTTTCTAGGACTGAGCCCTGGGGAATGCCACTTGTAACCAGTTTAGAGTCGGACCTATCTCCCGCAACTCTCACCATGTGGGTTCTGTCTGTGAGCCAGTTGGCAACCCATCTTGTGATGTAGGGGTTTATGTTCAGGCTGGTGAGCTTGTCTATAATACTAGAATGGGGAATGGTGTCGAAAGCCTTTGCAAGGTCAAGGTAGGCTGTGTGTACCACCTTTCCCTCATCTATAGCCTTGGTAACTGTCTCAAAGAAGCCCACCACATTCAGGCGGCATGATCTGCCCATAACAAAGCTGAACTGGGTAGGGTCCAGTGTTTGGAGGTTCCCAATGTCTCTGTTGATGAGTTCCATGATGATGCACTCCATAGCCTTGCAGACCAAGCTAGTCAGGCTTATAGGGCAATAGTTCCCAGGGTCTGTTGTGGCTCCACCTTTGTGGAGCAGAATAACTGTTACTGTGTGCCACTGTATGGGTACATGGCCGGTGGAGAGGCTGAGTTTGAACAGTGTGTTTAGGTGAGGGTTAGTTCATCTTTGAGCTCATGTAGGACACAGCCTGGGACACCATCCAGTCCCATTGATGTTGCATTTTTGGCTTTGGAGAGGGCTGTTTTAACCTGAGTGTCTGTGATTTCAGGGGCTCTACACTTCTGATATGGTTATGGTCCCTTTTGGGGGTGAGAAGGGGGTGAAGTTTGCACTGAACCTGTCTGCCAGAATGTTGGCAATATCTGTCGGTTCAGTGTATTTTGTGCCATTCTGCACTAACTCTGAGCAGATGTGAGCATTACCACTTAGATTCTTGACATAGCTAAAGAATGCCTTGTGGTTACCTTTGGAGTCCTTGACATTTTTTCTTTCAAAGCTCGACTTGGATGATTTTATGAGGGCTGTAGTTTCTTGCTGACAGTGATCAGGGATGTCTTCCCTTCTTGGGATTTTACTCTTTTCTGTACTAGTTTCCTCCTTCTATTGTATAACTTGTTTATGGCAGGGGTCCATCAGACTGTTTTCCTTTTCTTGGAGGAGTGATTCTTGGTTTTCTTGGGATAGCACGATCCATGCATTCTTGTAGGTGGTAACATGGTACAATTTGTGCCCCTACCATCTGCCTAGCAGTTCCACCATGTAGTTAACATCACCTACCTTTCTTACCACCATGTAGGGTCCCTGCCAAGCTGCTTGCAGTTTGTTGTGTCTGACAGGAATTAGAACCATTACCTCCTGCCCCACAGCATACTCTCTAGCTCAAGGAGTTCTGTCATACCACACCTTTTTCTGTTGTTGGGCTTCTGCCAGGTTCTCCTAGGCCAAGCCCATGAGTTCCCTGAGCCTTGTCCTGAGGTTTAGGACGTATGCCACAACAGAACCCTTGTGAGACTTGCACTCACCTTCCCACTCATCTCGAATTAAATCTAGAGGTCCCCTCACCCTATGCCCCTACAGCAACTTGAAAAGTGAAACACCTGTGGATTCCTGGGGAACTTCTCTGTAAGCAAACAACAGACGGGGTAAATATTTGTCCCACTCCCTCTTAAACTGATCTGCAAATGCCCATTGCATGGACTTGATTGTAGAGTTTAACCTCTCAACAAGACTATTAGTCTGGGGATGGTAGGGAGTGGTCTTCATGTGCTTCATCCCACAAGACTTCCACAGACAAGCCATCTGGTCTGACATGAAATTGGCACCTCTGTCAGTCAATATTTCTTTTGGGAAACCTACCCTGCTGAAAACCTCTAACAAAGCATTTGCCACCTTCTCTGCCTCAATGGAGGACAAAACCCCCGCCTCAAGGTATCATGTAGCATAATCCACTACCACTAGGATATACTTTTTCCCTGTGGAACTTGGGGTACTCAGAGGACCCACAATATCCATAGCTACCCTCTGAAATGGCTCCTCAATCACAGGCAAAGGCATTAAAAGAGCTCTCAACTTGTCTCCTGCCTTGCCTACCTTTTGGCACTGCTCACAGGTCTTGCAGTACGCTGTTACATCTCTGGAAATTCCAGGCCAATTATCATGGGCTATGGCTAGAAGTGACAGACGGTAGGCTCTAGGCACTATCAGCTGCTGTAATCTTTCATCTTCTAGCCCTCACTCAGGGGTCCACTCTTTGTATAGTAATCCTTTGTCCCAGAATACAGATTCCCCCTTTCCTTGAGAATCAGGTGCCTCCCTAGCTACCTGCCTCAGGCCTTGCAATGTAGGGTCTGGGAGCTCAGCCTGTCTCAACTCTCTCCTGGTAATCCTTCACATTTCCCCTTCCACAGGAAGTCTGGAATCCTCTGACAGTGGTGCCCCACTATCAGCCTGGGTACTACTACTCACCTCTACCTTTGCACTCACTCTGTCCAAGGGACCATCAGTACCCACACGCAGCTGTGGCTCACTTTCAGTCTCACTACTACAGCGTAGCTCACTCCCTGAAGTAACCACCTCACCATACCTCCCAACCATACTGATTTACTCAGTTTTTACCGAGTTTTGGGGTCCAATTGAAGGGGTGCCACGATTCCCAAATGGCACCCCTTCATTTCCGATTTTTTTCTTTTTTTTTTTGTTTTCTTTCAATTTTCATGCCGTTGGAGCTGACGTCATCACGTGGGTGATGATGTCAGCTCTGCCAGGGTTATCAGCCAGTCGGAATTGAGCTCAAGGAGCTCACGGCATCATTTCTGGCTGGCGGGCATTAAACCTCTGCTTTGCTGGCAAGAATGGGCTCGGCTGGCTCTGCTTTTAAACAGCAGGGCGGGAATTACAACAGGCTGGCTCCAGGCTTAAACAACCGGGCGAGAAGAGCTCTCGGGATCAGTTGTAAGACTTTACTTTGCTGCTGCAAGAATGGAATGGAAGGCTTAGGCACTCATTTGCAGGACTTTACTTTGCTGCGAGAATGGAAGGCACTCCGTTGCAGCAGGACTTTACTTTGCTGTGAGAACGGAATGGAAGGCACTTGGAATTAGGTAAGCAACAAGTGTGTGTGTGTGTGTGTGTGTGTGTGTGATCCTGGCTGTTCCTATGACAGTAGTTTTGTTTGCACCTTATTTGAAGTTTAAAAGTTGGTGGGAGGAGTCGTAACCAAGGCTTACAAACTTTATATATAAGGTTATCCTGAAGAAAATTGCCCCTGTAAGTAATAGGGAGCTAGTTTACTTTTTCTAATATGATGCCACGATGACAGTTCAGGTTGGCTAGAAGAGTAAATTGAAATATTTTGTTTTCAAATTTTGATTGCTTTTGGTGTTATGCGAACAGTGAAGAGTACTCAGCTTTGGGGATTGGTACATTTTTTTGGCCATAGTTATACATGCAGCTGTGCTCAGAAGTTGTGAGGTATGATAACATAGTCTTAGCTGTTACAAGACATCTGTGATGATATTGTGTATGAAAGCTGAGGTTGAGTAGATGGTCAAGTGTTTGTTATTTTTGCTGAGTAACATTTGACATTACATTCCCTTTATTGTTGTTAATTGTTTATGTGGGAAGTACTGAAGAGTCTTTTTGTGCATAGATCATAGTATTTATTTTTATACTGTTAATAAGCAGTTTGCTGGAAACCAATTGAGCAGTTCAGTGAAACTAGATTAGAACTTGTTTTGTAGGGACTGGTGAGTTTTGGCAGCCTCAAGTTGCAGAGTATCATCTTCGAACATAATTATATTAGGTTGGGTGGAGCCTGAGTAAAGTCATTAATGAAAAGTGAAGAAAGAAGTGAGCCAAATGTGTGACAATGCCCACAATGTAATACACCTGGTGGCTAGAGGTATTTTGGGCTCAAACTCTGGACCTTTGGTACAGGGTAAAAAGAGCCTAAAGTCCCTAGCCACCACCATTTCTAAGCTTTGCCCAGATTTTTTTTGTGCTAAATATTGAGAGCTATGGTTAGAAGTGAGAACAGAATTTGTATTCCCCCATTATTGGCTTTGTTGTTTGTCCAGTTTTTGTTCTAAGAGTTGAGAACTATGGTGACAAGTGAGAAATGAATTTGTATTCGTCCAGGTGTTTTGTGCTAAGAGGTTGAGAGCTATGGTGAGAAGTGAGAAATGAATTCACTAAATGATGGTCTTCCTATTTTTGAAACTGATGATTTGGCATAGTGGTATGTTGTACTGACTAGTGTATAGGGTTCTGTGTTCAACACTTGCCAGTGACATGCATGGTGGTAGCACAACATTTTAGTCTAGCAACTTTCCAAAATTATACAAGCAATGTTTAAAATGTGTCCCTGGTTTTTGACCTTTTGCCCCCCCCCCCAAAAAATGAAATTAAATAAGTGTGAGAAGCAGTGTAAGATGCCTATGGCTTACACTGTCATTCTGTTTACAGTTTGGGTGTGGAAGTAGGCTTTTATGAAGGAAATGTTCTGAATTGGGCAGTGTTGTAATTATTGGTTTATGTATTTTCTTTCATTGCCTACAGTACAGCCTACTGGAAAAAATGTTCAAACAATACATTTAAAATGTGCTCTGTCTAACAAGTATGCTGTATTATACAAGGACTATAACTTAATAAAATCAGGAAGCTGTATCAAAGAAAAGAACACATGTATGTTTCTTGTTTTGTGTGCAAGGGACCAATGATTTGAAAACAGCCCAAAGGTAATTTTAAACACCACTGGCCAGATGCATTTTCTTTGGATGTGGTGAAGGTTTCAATGCTGTTTCAAGGGCAGAGAAGTTTTAATGCCAAATCTATTTTCATTGTGCATGTGCCATGCTGCAAAATGTAAAAATAAAATCCAGATAATCATTGTAGAAGTAAAGCAGTATGCACACATTAGCGTTTATGGTAAATGGGGAGAAATAGCCAGGTAATGGGACATTGGAATGGCTGCAGGGGACTCTGGTGTCATATTTTGGTTGTCTGTTCTTCAGTTTGCTTTGAAAGTTGGTATCCCACAATTCCATTGCAGTGGATGGGGTTATGTAATTATGTATGCAAATTAGATGTTAATCAGCGTACACATTTGTACCTATTTTTCATGGGCCTTGTCCAGATTTTTGATGATTCCAGATTGAGAGGTATGCACCTCTCCAGTCTTGTTTGCAAGTATGCAGTCTGTCTGGGTCTCCCCAGGCTACCAGGCCCACATGTTTGTCTCCTAGCCTGACTGCGTGTAACTGCATAAGCACATGATACTGCCTCATCCAAATCCTTCCCTATCAAGACATCTGCAGGATGGTAGTTCAGTACCCCTGATGTCTCAAGACAACCTACTGTTGGCATTTTGTCTATCCCACTTACTGGCTCTCTCACCTTTTGTTCCCCACCTTGCCACCGTGGACATCTGCATGCCACATGGCCCCACTGGTTGCATTCAAAACATTTAACCCTAGCTCCTGGATGTGTACCTAGACTAGTGGTTTCCCCTGCTACTGGCAGATTCTGTTGGGGCAGTCTGGGCTGCCCATCATGGGTTCCTTTAGCCCCATGAGCAGTACTGGGGGTCCCTTTCCCGTGCAGGGCTGCCCTGCTTACCTGGTATAGGTCTCCCTTCTTACCCAACTCATCTGAAGTAGCACATTGTCTATCAACTAACCAGATCCTCATGTCCTCAAGCAAAGTGCTAAGGGCTTGTTCCCTCACCAAAAGGTCTGCCAGCCCTTCAAAAGTGGTGACCTGACATCCACTCACCCAGCTATGGAAATAAGTGCTCAGTTCAGCTACATATTCACACACACTTTCATCTGCCCTGCGTCTATGCTCACAAAACTTTTTCCTATATGTTTCAGGTGTTAGCTTAAACAAGTCTAACAAGTAATTTTTAACAGCAGTATAAAAACATGCAGTGGTGGTGCTGCGGTATCATTGTCGCCTCACAGTAAGACATTGTCCTGTTCAATTCTCAGCTAGAGCATCTTCTGTGTGGAGACATGCGTGAATGGGCGCACCTTTGTTGAAGGTTGTGCATCAGGGCTGGCAACTCGGCACATAAAAATCTACTGTCAATCATTAGCAGGCCGGAGTTCTGCTGTGGTGACCTCTAACCGGGAAAAACCAAAAGAAACAACAACAAAAAATAAACAGTTTTTTAACCCGCAGTGGTGGTGCTACGGTAACATTGTCGCCTCACAGTTAGACGTTGCCCTGTTCGATTCTCAGCTAGGGCGTCTTCTGTGAGGAGACATACGTGAATGGGCGTACCTTCGTTCAAGGTTGTGCATCAGAGCTGGCAACTCGGCACATAAAAATCTACTGCCAATCATTAGCAGACCGGAGTTCTGCTGTGGCGACCCCTAACCGAGAAAAGCCGAAAGACACAATAGTATAATCAAAACATGCAACATCAGACATTTTTGACAAAACAGTTGCAGCTTTACCATGGAGTAAAGGGGTCAGGAATCATACCCAGAGCCCTTGGTCAACACTATACTGTTTGTATACCCTCTCAAACATATAAATGAAACTATCAAAATTATCCCCCAATTTAAACTGTGGAAGAAATTTACTGAGCTTTTTTGCATCAGGGGTCCAGTTACTTCCTTTCCCATTACCTCCATGACTCTGGCAAAGAGTCAGCATAATTTTCTCATGCTTCCTCTACCACTCCCGTTCCTCGGCTTCCAGGTATAGCAGTTTCTCATTCTTCTCAGCCTGTAGACTCCTCAGTCTCTCAGCTGCTTCTATCTCCAAATGTCTGGCTTCCAATTCAAGTCTCTTTAGCTCCAGATGGATTTTTAAGTCCTCTGCAGAAAGGTTGAGCTGTCCATTCTCCAAGGGTATTATATCTCCACTGCCAGTCTGATTGTCCTCCTGGTTGCTGTTTTCTGATACAGATGTAACCAAGGGTGCAATCAGGTCTGCCTTAGTCAGGTTTCCATGCAGCAGTCCCCTAGCTTGGCACATCTCAGCCAGCTGGCTCCTTGTCAGCTTTCCATACTCCTCTGCTGACATGCTGCCTGCTCACCCTAACTAAGCTAACAAAAGAAATAAAACAATTGTGATCTGAACTCTGAGTATTCACTGCGTGGCTGATTTAGAGTACAAAACACCTTCAAAGCTTACTGTACCCAAGCTACAGGAATTCACTCTACCCACACCACTACAAGCCAATTAGTATATGCCACCAATTAATATGCGATGTGGATATCCCACCACTGCCAAGCAATTAAGCCCTGGCCCAGCAATCATGGAGCCTCAGTCCTCACCACTAACACCATTGAGGGGCATTTCATATAGGAGGAAAGGATAACAAATGCACAGTAAAGTGCAATTTTCCTTAAGAGCACCCAGAGATCACAGTCAGTCTGGGGCTGGTTGCTCCCTCAGTCTCCAGGTCCCCAGTAAGACTCCCCACTGGCACAGCTATAGGGTCCAAATCTGAGCCTAGTGGGCAAGCTAAAACCTCCAGCACCCTCTCTGTCCAACCAGTGCTTCGTGTCCCTGCCCTGGTAGTTGACACACACACACACACACACACACACACACACACACACACACACACACACACACACACACACACACACACACACTCACATTGAGAAGAGTTTATACAACCACACAGACACACCTGGGAAAGGCTGGCACAGGTTCTCCAGCTGTGTCCCTTTTTCCCAGACTATACAGTAGTACCAGCTGCCACCACCCACTAATATGTATCAGCTACTCAAAGGCCCTTAAAAGGATTTCCAATTATTACTGTGCAATATTATTATCAATTGGTATTATAGCCCAGGGCTAAAGCTATTGGAGTGGCTTTGTACCATTTTAGCAAAGGCATGCAATTACTCTAAAGAGCTTAAATTATCTCTACAAAAACAGCCACAGTTGAAAGGGTTTAAAAATATTTAATAAATAGTCAAAACACAAGGCAATACTTTTTACTACCCAGTGCAATCAAGAGTTCAGAGATCCCAGAGAAATACTTAAAATAATTCAGTAGTACATGTCTGACATCACAGAAAAACATTTACTCAAGTTTCTAGCTATTTCTAGGAGAAAATACAAATCTAAGATAAACTTACATATAGAGCAAGACAGTGCTGGTGAGCTGGATGGTCAAGACAAAAATGCTTAATGCTCTCTGATTCTCTCTGTTTTTAAAATCAAATTCCTGGTTCACATTACATCATTCTTCACACTTCCCTGGGTTCCCAGCCTAACAGAAGCTACATTTACATTCTTCAGCTCTGGGCAGAAACCAGAGCAATAAAGGACATTTATGCATGCAAATTCTGGCCATTAACTCTGGCCCTAAAACAATAGGCAGGATGCATCACTCTAGACTTACTAGCTCCGAGTTTTAATATCAAAGGGTCACAACATGCTTTACTTGGTCAGTAGAGTACACTGTTGTTACATTATTTTCCAGTTTCACATGTAACACTATTTGTACCATTTAAGACAACAGCATGTGGTTTACATTAATATTTACAGATGACAGAATTATCTCCAAAATTCTATCTGGCTAGGCTGGCAGCCTTCACCCATCTTCCCCCAATCTTCACAATTATGTTGAAGTCTCCTGGCCAGAGTGGGCCCCTCAGCCATGGGGCCGTAACCAACATGCTGGATTCGGCTCTGCTTCGGTTGCATTTCTAAAGTTTCTAACTATCCATCTTACTGACATACATTAAAAGGCTTTTGTTGCATCTTCTGTCTTCCTTCCATTCTAAGCTTTATACAAATCCATCTCACTTAGCCATTCCTAAAAAGATCATCTAGCAATCCATGCAAAATAATGGCTGTCATCTGCACACATTCCAGGTATAGATTCTAATGGCAATGAGCTCAAACACCACTTCAGATACAGCTATTCTGACAAAATAAGAACTTGCTTTCATTTGTTCATCTCACTGAAATCTGTCTTAAGGTTATAAAACCATTTTAGAAGGGTGTGCACCTTTTTATTATCTGCTTCCCCATCTCTGAGCCCAGACTGTCACAGGATGAAGACTTATTTATTGTGAAACACCTTACACTATCAAACTTTGATGACATCTGTATCTTCAGTTACTGTTAATGTTTACATGCACAGAACCTCCCCTCCCAGAGTGAGTTTGGATGCATACTATACCAAATGCTATGTGACTTTACGCACCTCTTGCTGTCTGATTTCAAAGTGCATTGATTGCAGTGAGTTCAGGTACATGTCTAGACTCATAGGGTTGGGAGGGTGGCCTAATGGTTAAGGTGTTTGCCTTACAAACGCAAGATGCAGGGTTTGAGTCTCACAAGGGATAATTGGCTAGGCTTAAAATGGCCCACAAGGGCAGTTAGTCTAGTACTAATCTATAAATATATAGTTATGCCCTACAATGCAGCAACATCACTGTAGCATTACTGGCGATGCCTGGTTCGTGGTGTTATAAATCATACAGAAAATCCCATTTGCTTAAGTACCACAGATATTCATTTTTTAAATATATTATAGTAGCATGCCTGAGATTCTGTATGCATCAGCACGCTGTAAGAGAAGAACAGGGTAAATGACAGGAAACAAAAGCACCAGAGCATTAATATATCTAAGTCATGTTGAAAAGTAGTTGGCATAGTCCAAGCTGGAACACATTAAGAAATCATATATCCTTGCACTTTTTTAGTCAGCTGTGATACTAATAGGTAACATATGAGAAAGACTACTACACACATTAGCTAATGTGATAGGTTAAATATAAGTGGAAACTTGTCTAAGAAACAGTACTAAAGAAATTCCATTATTTAACATGAGTTTTGAATGCTGATTGTTCTGAAGCAAATACAAACTGAAATCTTTCAACTTGAAATTAATAATATCACTAGATATAGATACACTTAGCCAAATAAATGCCAGCATAGTGTGGAGCAAAAGGTACAGCAATGCAACTAAACGGACAACAGAAAAATAAATCTAAAAATATTTGATTGTGCTAAATCCAAAACAGTGTAGAACCATGAATTGTGGCAGGGGTGATGAAGGCATAACATATGGCTTTGTGCATATCACTTATAGTGCACCTCAGATATTTTTCCTTTGGGTGTGCAGACATAAGATTTCATGGAGGAAGAAATAGAAAGAGTGGGATGAAATTATATTTTTCTGATCTGAACAGAACTTGTACAGCAAATGCAAAAATCTTTTATGATGGATAAATGTGGTATTACACTTGATCTAAATAAAGACAGTTAGCCCGTTCATGAAGTTGCTTTAGACAAGTAACTGCTTTATAAATTTCAGACCAAAATGTTTCAGACTGAAACTCTAAGGTTGTGTCACTGAATGCAAATGCACACACATGTAGATCATAAGTGCATGTGAAAAACATAAAAAGCCTAGCACTACAATGCCATAGAAACTACAGTGAAACATCGCTTTCTTTCTGAGGCATTAGTTGTATTTCCTGTAATGCTGCTGTTGTAGTTACAATGAAATATATCAAAATATATGAAGTATCTCAGACAGTTCTCATATAACTTGCACACAACCTGCATTTTTCCACTGATATAACCAATGTAATATTGTCCAGAGACAAACGCAAAAAGCCCTGAAATGAACTGATCTAACGTCAAAAATCCTCCTTGGGGGTATAACACTGGGTTTATCCTCTCTTGTCTTCCACCTTGGCTTTTCTTCTTTCTCTGAACCCCCACTGCTTGAGAGGAAGATGCAATATTCCAGAGCATATCATGAAATGAATTGCTGCACAACTGTAATACATTTAATCCTCTCGGTCCTCCTATTCCTTTCTACAACTTGATCATTTGGGAGATACTGATCTTGATTCTTAGCAATGAAAAGTTTGCGTAAAACCACCCAAGTTTCCTTGTGGTCAGACCTACATTATAACTGTCACTATCATGCAAGAGAGAGGTATAAAGCACTGCCATAAGTTCCACCAATTCAGCCCAGTCATCATCAGATGTCACAGAAAGAAATTACCTGCCACTGCCTATCAACAGGATGTTGACAGGGTTTGTCAGGAAGAACCCCTGTGCAACCTAAGGTTTATATGAGAGCGCAAACTGAAGGCCAGAGAAGTGGAAGGTAGGCCTCTACCATGACCTCCTAAAGGTAAGTCTGTTTTTGCAATGGCCCTCCGGTCTTTGCATGTGGTGAGCTCTGTTTGACTAGTTAAGGGTTATACTTCTGACCTTCCATTTGGCAGATGACAAAGGACAGGGAAATGCATGCCCCAGATCTCACATTAGATGTGTATCATCAGCTGACACCTGTACACAATTGGTCTGTTCCCAGTAAGCAGCACTTCAAACTACCTGGTCAAGGATCAGTGCTACTTAGGGCCAAAGACTGTTATCCCTATGTTCCCTTCAAACAGAAAAGGGCCTACAGTACCAGGTAGAGGAGGGACTACCAGCTCTTCCAATTGCAAAGGCTAGTGATTCTTCAAATAAATGTTTGAAGTCTGCTGGGATATATAAATGCAGGTACAAGGCTGCACACTTAGAGTAAATGGGCCTAATGCCAGAATTAAGCTTTGTTGAAGCCTCTCAAGTCCTCTGACTACTATTAGCAGATGCATCCCCAAGTATTAAATGCACAGCATCTGCTATCATATGCTGTACTCCATGTACACCACCAGTTCACATGCCTTTCCTTTTTAGACTGGGGGGGTTGTGGGAGACTCCATTTCTCCTAGCTGTATGTGAGGAGTCTGAGGAATGCCAGAGACAGAACAGGATAAAGACTCATCCCCTCCCTACAGGTTAACCCAGCTGACTTGTTGCTTGGAGAACCTTTGAACATCATGTTTTTTGTGGACTGACCTATGCCCATCATTCTCTCCCCTAAGAAATATATAACTGATTTTCTGGATAAGAAAAAGGAGAAGCCTTGAGTCATTCTTCTGAGTCATCAAAGAAACCATACAGGTAGTCTAAAAGCACCCAGATTCTGTTCCTGTTGACGTTAGGAAAGCAGACACTCTCAATAAGCCATCAGATGATTGAAGTGAGATTCTAAATAGGTATCCACAACCTGGCACCATCATAATCTCCTAAGTCCAGCCCAGATCCCAGAAAATGGATAATTATACCACAGAGTATTTAACTTGTTTCATTTGTCTAAATTCTAGTCTCCCTTATTAAACCAGACAGTAGAGATGCTTTCCTCCATCTTAAGTTCTGGGGTCAAGACAGAAGTGATTATGACTCTGTCTGTAATTCCAGAGGAGCTTCCATGTGACTTGGTACCTTTATTTTTGTTTCTGTATGTTTTTTACAATAGTGTCTGATAAACCTCAAACCTCACCTTACTGGTTTTGAACCTATTTGTTCCTCTGTATTGGGTACTCGTGATATGGAGGTGAGGGTTGATCAGGGCTGTTGTCCTGTCAGCCATGGTGGTGGTTTGTGCTCTTGCTGGCATTCTGGCAATAAGAGGTTTGCATTTTTTATGGCTGTATAGGAGGGACATTCAAACCATGTCACTGTAGGGGCTACTACTCCTTCCCCATGTGAATGCATGCTGCCACGTACATGTGAATGAAGGCTACCACCAAGTGGTTTCCTAGTGAACCAAATACCCCCCCCCCACCGTTCATATCTACATCTGCCACTTTTCTTGCATGGGATCACAGTAATCCATGCCATTCCTCCACAGGATGAGAATATGCATCCTCCCAACACCTATTCCAACAGATGTCTGAACCACTAACTGGCTTATTGCAGTTATTTTGACTACAGTGACAATTTGGCTAAGATGGCAGGATCAGGTACGTGCCTATGCAGAATGACGTGGGTGAGGCTAAACTAATTTAAGGAGAAACTTAATTAGCTCCTCCAAGATTCATCTTTCAAGATGGGTCAGAACTTGGTAAATAATGTCTTAAAGAGAAGCAGGCCCTCTCAGCTGTGGAGGACTGGTATGAGCCATCCCCATCATGCGTCTACTCTTTTTTCTTCTAGGCCTAGGCAATTCCCAAAAAAGAATAAGATACCTTGCAGACCAAATAAAACACTTAAACATTACACATCCCTGCATTCCTCTCCCACAGGTGTTGACCAAGTCACCAAGGAGGACAACTATGCCATCCTAGCAGCAGCTGCAGTACTGACCACAGTTGACAGTTGCCATAGTAGGAGGGTCACTGAATTTGCCTAGCTTGGGGGATTGTCATAAAGGAGCACTGAGTTCAGAACATAATCAAAGTTAACCACACCTTAGAGCTCTTAGGCTGTCCCCAGAAAAGGTTCTGCTGAGAGACCAAGCTATCCACAGAACTTTTGCCACAAGCCCAGAATCTGTTTCACAAGGAACCCATGGAAATGTATTTTATTCAGAATAAGGCCAAGGATTCTACTCTCACCTCTTTCAAGTTCTGAAGGAGTGAAGGACCTATGTCTCATCCTGGGCCCAAGACACTTCAACAAACACATCTAGTATTTCAGGTTGCAAATAGTAATGCTCCAGGGATCATGCCTCTGCTGTTGCTTGTAAGGTGCCACTGGGCATATGGATTGCATTTGGCACATCGGTCTCTTAGGTCCACACACAAACTTTACTACTGAGATAAAATAACTGAGCAATGCTGCAATTCCACTCCTCTCATCAGCCCCAAATTTCTGGTTTTGCTGAATGAATAAACTGGACCTTAATGGTTATAGTGGCAAAGTTTTGATGTGAGACAAATTTAAAATGTCTGGATATCTTGCGCCTATTCTTAATGTCAATGCAAGGCACTATGAACACTACCAGGAAACTATTTCCTATTCAATTATCACGGGGTGACCTCTGAGAATATCCTCAACCCCACCCAGCTTAAATACAGAACTCACTTTCACTGATGATGCGTTGCATTCATAGTGCTTAAGACTTGTTTCTATTTGACAAACATTCCAAACAAAGGACTTAAGCAGCCTTCCCTAAACTACTTCATTCTTATTGCAATGATCTGAAGCCCAGTGATTGGACTTATGTCAAGTCATTCCAGCAGAATTACAGTATAAGCCCTTGTTGGAAAGGACCTTATCATGTTTTGCTCACCAATCAGTTTGCTGATCATTGTGCTGACTTTCCCTCTTGGATTCATGTAATTCAATGTTAGAAGACTAGTTGAGTGATGTCAGTGGATGGCGAAGAGACACTTTTTACTCCCACTATCTTGAGAGATGAAATATCATGAGGATTATGATACTATTTGTAACTACTTTTGCTTAAATCAGTGTAACTGCATAGTACCCAGAGTTTAGCATTTTCCTTGGATTGATACAAACATATGAAGATACAGTCTGTTGGGTTTGGGCTCATCTAACAACTGCTTGCTATGGGCTTCCAATGAACCCAGTGCCATTAGCACTAGAAGAAATATTGAAACTCAGCAGCAGTGATTGGATAACACAAGGGAAATCAAAGGACTCATTATACGACCATGATACCTAATCTTAAACTTATACTTTTTTAATTTCTCCATATATTTTGGGTTTCTAATACCATGATGGGAATGAACCCCATTCCTAAGTCAAAGTATGATTAAAGTTCATGAAATTAGTATTGTTTCAGTCTTTGATGTCACCCAGAAGTGCTTTTTGCAGCACCTGCAATGTGCCCAGTAATGACTCCTGCAATTTGTATGGAGTTACATGTATTGGTAACATATCTAAACATGATTGTAGATTCTTTATATAAGACCTATTGCTCCTACTACTATTGGAACTGTCTGGGTATCTTTCTTCCACAGTGCTCTCATTTCTGCCTGCAAATCCTGATATTTTATGATTTGTGTCTCTCTGTAAGCAAGACACTGTAGTCACTTGGTGTAGTGATTTCAATGATCAATACTACTTTTGTCTTCTTTTCATGGACCACTATATCTGTTTTTTTCACATCTATCCTTTGAGCTGTTGGAAATGGGTGATCCCATGTGATGCAACTTCATCATTTTCTATGCTGCTTTGTGGTTCAGGTTTCCAGTGTTTTTCAGCTACTTCAATATTACTGTCAAATGCTTTTTTATAATCAATCCATGCCATACTTAGGTTTTTCTATGACTTTAACAACAAATGACCCTTTGTTCCATATGACTTTCTTTTATTGCCCTTTTGTTCTATTGCCATAATTGTGTTTTCTTCTAAATGACTATAAACTGTCAGCATCAATTCCAGTGTATAGTTTATACATTGTTGGAAGGCAAGTTATTGGTCTATAATTTTTAGGGTAGCATGCAGGTTCACTCTTAAGTAGGAGCATTGTTTTTCCTTTTGTTAGCCAGGTTGGTATATGTTCAGTGTGCACATATAAATAGTTTTTACTCATGGCTAATCTTCATGCAAATATGTTAATGCATCTAACCAGAAGTTAGGTACTGCATCTGAGCCTGGTATTTTCCAGTTCGAGGTTTTCTTAACTTTGTTCCAATCTCTCTGGCTGTTACTTCATCCCATTTCATATCCTGTACCTTTGAACTTCTTATTCTTTCTTTTACTTCTTCTATTCATTTAGCATCTTTGTTATGCTCTGCAGGATCTTCATAAGTACTTCTCCAAAATATAACTAATTCTTCTTTTTTTTTGGTGGTCTTTCAATTCCTTTTATCTTGTTTCCCAATTCTCTATAAAACTTTTTGGGTCATCAATAAATTGCTTATTTTGTACTTTTCCTTTGTATTTATATTTGTATCGTCTAAGTTTTTCTGCCTGTGCTGGTATTTTTAGTTTATTATTTGTGACAGTGCATGATAAATCCTGATCCATTATAATACTGCAGATTGCTTTTATCACGTCTATCTTTCTGATCTGTTCCCTCTTCTATACTCTTCCAACAGTGACACTTCTTGCCTTAATTGCTTTATAGTTTTCACTGTTTGATACTTCTAAGATGTTGTTCGATGTCTCCCCTTCATTTCCCTTAATACCCTGTGTTCTTGTGGGAGAATTTTAACTGTTATTAATTTAGCTGCACAGTAATATATCCTGTTTACTTCTATTATATCACATGGATCTCTATGGACAGTTCTAATTACTGTGTTCATTTGTTTTATCAAACTTCTAACCTTTTGGGTTTTATTGACCTTCTGCAGTCTATTTCTTTCATTGATCTTAATATGTCTATCTATCTCTATTAAATCAAGTTACTCTTCTCTTAGATAATTTTCTTCTAAACATTTTGTTTGTTCTCCATTTCCTGTGGGCATTCTATAGAAAGTTCTATAGCATCTCCCTGTGGCACATTCTCTTCAATTTCAACCTGTGCCATCCATTGCTCTGTCATAGGGGAACTCGCTGCCCTATCACTCCACAATATTGACTGCATCAGAGTTGCCACAGTTTCCTGTTCCCTCTCTTGCTGTTCAGCTTCAAGTAAACATTTATACTGGTTTCCTATGGAAGGCTCCAAAGTATCTTCATACAACAACTGACCAGTTTGCTTTCTGTTCCACTGATTTCTCCTTAATTTGGATGTCTATTGCTCTATCCTGCTATGGTGCTTTCTGAGTTAGATTTTCTACTCTGAATAAATTACTTTGCAGGTACTCCATAACCTCAGTCTCTATTTCTTTACCTTCTCCGTTACTAATCTTCTTTTCTTCTTTTCCTCTTTGTCGTCTTATTTTTTGTATTGTAAAGTTTTCCATGTCTGGATCCCTTTGCCTGTATTTCTCTTCAAATATCTTTGGTGCTGCTCTTATTATATTGATTAGTTTTGCTTTCTCCTTTGCATAAATATTACATCACATGAAATCTCTTTTTCTTTCCCATGTCCATATTTCTTGTTCAGATGCCTCCTGGTCTTCCTGTTTCTCTTTACTTTGGGGACTCATTCCATCATACTGTGATGTAACCTGTGTTAGACCTTCTACACCACATCCTTCATGTTGCATGCATTCAATAACTCCAGCTTCTATTTTTTTAACTACTACATTACTCATCTTCTTTTCTACATTCCCACTTTGTGATATTATTTTTTATTGTAACTTTTTTTCACATCTGGATGCCTTTGCCTGTATTTTTCTTTGAATATCTTTGGGGCTGCCTTTTTTTGTATTGCTTAATTTGGCTTTTGACTTTGCATAAATATTGCACCTTATCAAATCTCTCTTTCTTTCTTTCTTTCTTTCTTTCTTTCTTTCTTTCTTTCTTTCTTTCTTTCTTTCTTTCTTTCCCATGTCCATATTTCTTTTTTATACTTTTAAAAATCTCTAGGTTTTGTTGTTTATATTTTCACACTTTCTCATGCTTCTTCTTCCAAATGGATCAAAGTTTCTTGGTCTATATACTGTTTTTCACAAACCTGCTGTATTAATGCAGACAAATGTTATTTGAAGCTTCTGACAGTTTTTCTTGTGGAAGTATTTTTCTTTCCCCTAATTTCTCTCTTAATCTTTTTGTGTATCTTGTTTCTGGAAATTCTGGGCTTTTTGCATAATAGTAACAATACATAATGTCTTTCTTATCCTCAATAGTCCACTCTATTGTCTTTATGGCTTTTCTTTGGCCTATCAGTTTTTGTGATTTTTATGGACTGCTACTTCCTTCTACAATGGGGGGGGGGGCATCCTCCCCTGTGCCTGGCCCTGTTGTAGGAATGTTTCCGTATTTTTTACAGTCCTGGCACCAGTGCGCCTACCAGGATTTGGCACTTTTTAATCCTGTGGCTTGTGCACCCAGCTATCTTTTTAATTGTTTTACCTACTTCTGTCCATGATATATGCTATATAAAATACAGTCTCTATATCAGAGTCATCTGTATGAGATTTTGTGAAAAACAGGGTCTAGCTCATGAAGGTACTCACCAAGACTTGAGGATTAATTAAATTTCAGCAATACTACTTTCCTTTGCGTGCTGACATGCCATCTCTGTATTCCAACACCAGTGTGCATTCTCAGATGTTAACATAGGAAATGACCATTAGGTAACAGCAACTGTATTTTCCTGTTGGGCATTAAAAATACTACAAAAAATGTAAACTGATATATAATCAGTCTATTTGTGATCAGTTAAATTTTATACACTTGGCATTAACAATGAAGGTTACACTACCTTCTGTTTGAATGATGATACCTAAACATTCAGGAAAGTATTTTGTATGCAAAGGCTGAGTTTATAAATGGTTATCTAGAGAATGGAATGTCAGATGTTAGAATATATATATCCTGCCATTAGACACTTGACAAAACAATGAGACAGAAATGAAAGGAACATGAGACAAAATGATGACTTGATGTACCTAATATGGATTTGAGCACTTGTGTGATTTCAGGAGTAAGCATTTTTCCATGGTACGGAGCAGTAAAGTAAGTATGAGAAGTATGTAATTCATGTAACTTCATAGAAGCTTTGAGAAATGTTACTTTTTAATCCATAGATCAGATTACCACTTAGATGACAGCTATGAGAGCAGTGGGGCTACAGAGTAGCATGGCCTTTGACTTTGTACTGGCTAGTAAAGGTGGGACATGCACTTTAATTGATCTGGAATGCTGTTCATATATTTCTGATAATGAAGAGTCACTTAGAAAGATAATACAAGTAACTGAAAAAAATAAGAGTACCTCCTCTAAGTGACTCTTGAATAAATTGGTTCAATGAAATAGCCTTAGTTTGCAGAGGCGTAATTTTATTGCTTTTAATAGCTGTGATACCTATTTTAATTACTGCATTATTTTATTTGTGTAGCATTCATGACTAAATGCTTATCTAAATCTAATAATTTAATGTCTAGAATTTCAGATGCATAATTTCATAATGAAGACATCACTGTCGATCAAGACTGTTATGACATAGAGGCATATTATGTTAGACTCAGTAAAATAAAACTGTGAAATACTGTTCTGAATACAACTGCAAGTATACATACATTAAAACTGCACTAATATGAAGATAACCCTAAAATAGAGTCAGATTGAAGAGTTTGTAGTGGTAATAATATACATGAATGTGAAATATGGTTCATATTTGAAAGACGTAATATGTGTTGAGGTACTATTATTGTAATGAAGGAAAAGGATTCTGAAGTGATTTAATGTTAATTGTAATTTGAATATTTCATCATGCTCTTTTTCCTAGTATAATTGGATGGATTATTTAAATGAACTAAAAGCAGATATGCTTCAATCTGTTGATTTACACAGAACAATGAAGGTTACTGTAATAAAAATCTTCAAGGAAGAGTAGAAGTGATTGGCACTAACCAGTTGAGCAAGGAAGTGGATGTATGTACAAATATGGACAGAGGACAGTACAAATAAGACTGATTATGTCTTCTGTATAAATAATAACAAAAAACACCACGATAAAGCAAAGGTGCCTGCACAGTTCCAATAAAAATGTCATAAATTGTAAATGTAAACGAGTACTGTGCAAGACTCACCCAGGCAGTTTTTGAGTTCCAAGCATAAATATGCTGCAAATGTCTGTTCAGACCAATATTCCAACAAAAGCAGTTTCCTTTCCAAAAAAACAAGAGTGCTTTAAAACGCAAGCATAGACTATGCTACAAATGTCTATTCAGACCAATATTCCAATGGCATCAATTTCTTTTTCAAGAAAACAAAGTTGTAGAAAGATGTATAAAAGACTGCTTTTTATTAATAACAAGGAGGTGAGCGCTTTCGCTTTACAGCTTCTTCAGACCATGATAAAACTGAGAAAGACTTCACTTTTATATACACACTCATAAATAATTAATCAAACAATTAAGCAATTAATTCTGCTAGTAAAAAATCAGTTTGTAAAAAATGAAGCCATTCACATAGACTGCAGTGAGTTCTGTGACTTCAATAAATGTTTACATTCATATAAAATCATATAACAGAGCTGATATATAAAATTAGTATAAAATTTGCATAAACATATATGGAGAATAAAATATATCTCATGTAAAATATAGTCTTACATCTAGCATTTAAATTTTCTACTTTGTAACTTGGGCTTTAAAGGAATCTTGTCATTCAATCCTGGGGGGATGTGTGCTTGCAATCTAATTATCCAGTCTGCTTCTAACTGTTCAGTTCGATTCCTTATATCTCCCCCTCTCCTACTAGGTAAATTAGTTTCTAAAATCATAAACTTAAAACTATGTTTAGCCCCTTCCTTTAGGACATGCTTGGACAAGGCATTCACTTCTGATTTTATTTTAATTTGGTACACATGCTCCCTAATTCTGTTCCTCAACTGCCTATCTGTTTTTCCTACATAAAAACCACTACATTCCAGGCAGATAGCTAAATAAACTAAATGTTCTGTATAACATGAACCAGTGACCTTGAATGTATAGAGTCTTGAGGTTGCAGGATGTACAAACATGTTACTACTGTCTATATATTTATAAAAATTACATTTTCCACAAGCTGCAGTGCCTCTAAAACTTGATGTGTTTGGTGTGGTACTGTCTGGAAAACATAATAGCCAATGTAAATTCTTTTTGTTTCTAAATGTATATCGTGGGTGTTCTCCCACTAGCTCCTTTATATCAGGGTTTGTGGTAAGAATATTCCAAGGTTTATTTAGTACATCCTTAACCAAACCTACATCTTGGGTGTAGAGTAAAGTTATTTTCTGTTGTCCACTATCAGCTGTGTCCTCTGTATTGTCCACAATACAGGTCAGAGAGTTGGCATGCAGCTCAACATATGGAAGAGTCATGTTTAGCATTCCTCTTAACCTGTGTACACATGAAGAGGGTTCGCACTGAAGCACTAGGATACAGCACAAGTTGGAAGGCTGGCCTTCTGTAGAGCAGTGAAATGATGAAGGACCACATCTGCATTATGATAGTTCTGGAGAGTCAATTACATCCTCTACTTTGCTGTTAGAGGGAACAAATGTCCTATACTATGAAACAGTTTGGAGATCCGGTCATTCAGGTTTGAAGCAGCTGGCACAAATGCAGAATAAAACTGGACAAGAAAAGACCAACCAAGCTGAGCAGGAAATGCATTTTACCATAGCTGATACTTACAATGCAAAAACAATTAACCGCTTGCCAGAATAAATGGAAAATCTCAAAACAGAAGGAAACTGCAAAAGCAACAACATATTCCGTGAAGAAAGCAGAAGGCTAGCATAGGCAATGTGCTTACACAACCCCAGATATAATTTCAAAAGAACATACAGGGGTGAATTCCAGGGATGGCAAGAGAAACTGCAAGACCAGCGCAGGCTCTAATGTTACCATTCCACCTAAGTACTGAATTGTACTGCCAGACTTTTTCCACCATAAACAATACTGATTCAGCAACATTCAGCCAGAGGTTTGGGAAGACTGAGAATTTAAAAAAGGAACAGTGGGCCTTTAAGGAATGTCATACAGTCCTTGTCTTTGAGGAGTCATCTATATGGGAAGGGAAAAAAGTGTCAATCCTTCAAGCATGAGTTGTGGCTTTATAGCTCAGGGAACAGACTATTGGTCCTGAAAAGCAGGGTTTGTGGGTTCTAACCTAGTTAAAGACAACCTTTATGTGAATGTCCTGTGGTGTAGTTCATAGGTTCAAATGTGTGTACTAGGCTAATGACCCTGGAGCCTTTATAACCCTAGCCCATAGACGTGCCCTGGCATTGTGCTGCCTGACGTTAGCTGACAGTGCCCCTACTAAGTACAGCCACTGGAGTGATCCCCAGGGTGAACTTTCTATTTCCCATTCAGTCATCAAGATTTCTCTTGAAGAGGGCCTGTGAGATGTTCTGCTTGACATGTATGGGAAGTCTATTCCATAGCATTGGCAGTCACTGGGTTATGAACCTGTCCCTCCAGCATGTTCTGTTGATTGTGGTAATGAGGTTGAGGTCTCTGGAGTGTGTGGTGTGGGGGGATTAGGATTTCTTTAGATGTAGCATTTCTAACAGAGCTGGATCAGACATGG
The DNA here is from genome assembly GCF_019279795.1 of Protopterus annectens. NCBI lineage: Eukaryota > Metazoa > Chordata > Ceratodontiformes > Protopteridae > Protopterus > Protopterus annectens. The sequence continues at coordinate 1,171,112,052 of NC_056744.1, read as the reverse complement.
CTTTTTAAGTCAAGCAGAGATCACCTCTTTGTAGATGATATGAGACAAAGAATAGTTGGAGTTTTTTAAGTCTGTCCATGTAGGACATGTGTTTAATCCCTATGATCTTCTTCGTGAGGTACTTTTTTGGCATCTCCAGCTGTTGCAGGTGTCTAATGAGGTACATGCCAAATGGGGCATTATACTCTATGATTGGTCTAAAGAGGGAAGAGTAAAGCGAAATGATAACCTCTTTCTTCCTGGATGCAAAACCCTTGGTAATGAGATGTGCCACATAGAAGAACTTACTGACCACAGTGGCAATGTGGTGGTCGAAGGAGAGGTTGCTGTCAACCTGTGTCCCCAGATCTTTTATAACATCTTCAGTGTTCAGTGGGCTCCCATCAATGTGGTAATTAGTGGGAACTGAGTTTTTCCAAAGGGGGTGAAGACGCATTTTTTGGCATTAAGCTTAAGGGCATGGTTTTGACACCAGTCATCAGTCTCAGAGAGGCCTTTCTGTAGGATGTCTGCATCACTTGGGGAGTTAATGGCTCCCAGCTTGCAGTTGTCTGCGAACTTGGTCATGTTGGTTGTAATGTTAGTCTTACAATCAAAAGGTCTTATGTTGCTACATTTAATAAGGAAAATCCTTCTATCTGCCTCAAATCATTTCCAAGGGATTATCTTTAATATCCAAAGAAGTCATCCTACCACTGCACTCTTCTCTTATCTGACCCATCAGTAACTATAATGTTCCCTTTGGTATGGACAAATCACTTACTCAGTCATGCCCCCCCGGTTTTTAGAAGGCCCCAAATTTGTAATGGTTTTTTCAAAAAAAGGCCCCCACCCCAACCAAAATTTGAATTTTTAAAAATAGAAAAAATTATTTCATGATGAGTGGCATTCCCTAAACCTGTACTGCAAGATATCTCATTTATCACATAGCATGCCACCACATATTCCACAGATGTACAAAGGTGTGTCACCAAAAAGAAATGCAGTATAGATTTGTTGATCTGTTTTCCCTTCCAAAGTGGTACCAGATAAAATGAGTTACAATATCATGTCACCATTGTTTGAAATAGAATTTGAATTTTATACCACCCTCGTGATCTTATACAATTAGCCCCAGCATTTCTGGCCTATCATGACCAAAAGTTGGATCTGGTGCATCTTTGTGCGGCAACATACCAGCAGATCTGTAGGCCTACATGGTGTCTACTACAATTAAAAGTGGATGCAAACTTGTAGTTATGAAAGGGTTAAAAACTGTTGTGAGAAGAAGGTAATATACAACCAGAACCTGGTGAAAAAAAGGTGAACTGGTAAAAGTAGAACAGCAAATAAAAGTACTGTATCCCAGACAGGTGAGGGAAGCATATTCAGCTGACTGAAACTGATTTATTCATTGCTGAGATACAGTGCAATTTTGTATTAATACCGACCAGTTACTTATTGACATTAAGTTAAAATGATTACCTGAAGATGTGTTACATGGAAATATTCACCATAAAATGAAAGCAAACATGCAAATTTTAACATGCATTATTTGACAAATCATAAAACTATCATCATAAAACCTGACAAGTGACTAAATAACATATATTTGGCTTTCCATATCACTTACTACTGCAATTTACACAGGTAAAACTGATTTTATTTTTATGTTTTTGCTGTCTACTGTTAAACTAGCCAAGATCAGGATTGTCTCCTCTTCTGGCTGTCTACCATACTATGCACATGTTCTCGTTTCCCTCTTAGAAGTGTAAGACCTAATCCTTCAAGCCCTGGCACTTCAAAAAAACGAAATGTGTGATTCAACCCAAAAAGAGGGAATTCTTAAACTTGTTATTATACCTTTAAGGAATCCACCCACCCACCCACCCACAACCCCTTTTTCCCAAAAAGTTGGGAGGGTAGCCTAATGGTTAAGGTGTTTGCCTTACAAACACAAGGTGCAGGGTTTGAGTCTCACAAGGGATAATTGGCTAGGCTTAAAATGTCTCGCAAGGGCAGTTAGCTTAGTATGAACCTATGAACTAAGGGTTTTGTTCCCTGCACCCATAATGTGAGAAAATGGGCATTCCATACCTAAATACATACTAATTCCAAAACTGCCATAACTTGGATTAGGGGAAAGGTCCAATTTATCAAAGCTTCAAACTTACTATGTATTCTCTCATATTTTTACCTTTATTTCCCACTGTCATCTAGTAGCATTCTTGCAGTTTGACTTCCATTAAAGAACCAAAATATGGATGCTTTGAAGCAAGATTCACTGTTTGCATCAACCTACTCTATAGTTGTCTTTTACTGTCAAATTAATATTTTTCATTTCATTTTTCTACATTAAGATGTTTGTAATTTATTTAAACAATTATGTTTTAGAGAAGATAAGTTGTTAAGGCTTAGTAAGAACAAGTACTTGTTTTCAAAAGCAGATTCTTGTGTATGTATAGTTGAATGACCTTCCTAAACCGTATAACCTACAAATGGAAGCTCTAGGACTCTAATACAATTCTACTTATGCATCAGACTAGTGATAATGGCTCAGTGCAGTAGAAATAAGGCTCTGCATCAGCTATACATTCTTTCTACTATTTTGTTTTATATTATGCGACGTAGGCATTAAACCAAGATATTTTTACAATGTATATCCTGACAACTTGTGGAAAGAGAAACAACTTCTTTATAGCCAGACAGTACACTAATTATGACTGTAGGGCTGAAATAAATCTTCCAGGGTCTTCAGCTCTCTGGTCTAAAGACCTCCAGTATAATTTCCTTGCAGCAGTTACACAGCCTTACCAAAGTCCAATATTTTCAAGCCTTCCTAACTGCTTTAACATTCTGCTTCCCCCAGACCTGGTACCTTATAAAATATCAACTTCATATTTCCTGTTTGTGGAGGTTTAACCTGTACTGTCCTGTGTTCCACTGTAACTTGTGACATTTTTGATCTCACAATATTAACATGGGGAGAGTTGTGACTGCACTATAGAACCACAAACATCGGAAGACATGCAATAAACAATATAAAAGCTAGACTAATGCTATTGTTTCCAGAAGTCTTGATTTATGTAAACTCATAGGCTTTGACATGATGCTACTATACTGGCAGTTAGTGGAATTGTCTGCTTTAATAGTGTCCATCTGAATTTCCAAAATAATCTGCAAATGCCAACATGCTAAATTTCTAAAAAATGCTTTAAGATTCATCTTACAATAGAATAATATATATATGAGATGTGAGTTTATATGTGTGTGTTTGTGTGTGTGTGTGTGTGTGTGTGTGTGTGTGTGTGTGTGTGTGTGTGTGTGTGTGTGTGTGTGTGTGTGTGCGTGCGCTCGTGCATGTGTGTGAGTAAAGTACAATAAATGGTAGCTTTTCTACATTTTAAATAAATGAACCAGTAAGAATAATTGAGATGCATATTCTCTGCACTTCAATTAATGATACAGTTATTGTGGCCTAAAATAACTAATGTAAGGCAAATACAGAGTGTTGGGATAACACTTTAATAATCTTTATAGTCATCAACAGTGAAAGTATGAAAGTTTATGGTGCAATATTAGAAAAGAAAAGAGAAGTAAGCCTAATAATGAATACTAAATTAGTGTGTGAGTGTTAGAAAACACAACTCAGAATGGTTATGTTCATAATTCTTACTTTATGTCACATGATCATCCACCCACCCACAACCCCTTTTTCCCATTTTCCACATGGTGTCACTTCAACAGTGACAATCATCTCGAGCCAAGGTTTACACCACCAGGTGGCTATCCCTGCCATGGTAGTTTATTTATGCCACTCACTTGCACACATGGCCAATTTGGAGTGTCCAATCCACCTATTGCATGTCTTTGGAATGTGGGAGGGAACTGGAGCACCCAGAGGAAACCCACACAACTGCAGGGGAGGACATGCAGACTATGCACAGAAGGCACCCCAAACAAGAATCAAACCAGAGAACCTTTTGGTGTGAGGTAACAATGCTAACCGCTGTACCAGCGCTTACAATATTTAATGACAGTACTTAAATTATTTCAGATGCTACTGCTAAATCTGGTTTACTCATTGTTTATGCAAAACAAATTTATGATGTACTACATTCTCTCTTCTTTCATCACATCGTCATTTGGACTTCATTTTGAATTACATGCATTTAGCTCTTATGGGTTATATATCAAAATAAACATGCAATTTTGTTTTTGCACAAATAACTGACTGCTAGGAGTAAACAGACATTGGAGCTGTTACTAACAGCATGTTAATTTGTAATATATGAGGAACTGTAATGGTACAAATAAAAAACATTTCAAATGCATTACATGACTCAGTGGCAAAACTTCTACAGTGCTCTTGCTGAAGTCTTAACAATTGCAGCAGTCACATCTTGTAAGTTTATTTAGAATAATATTACTTAAAAGTAGTGTGAAGAGATTAGGTGCAGTTTGTCCAAAAGAAATGGGGGCAACCTAACAATCGTGGAAATTAACTGGGTTTAATATGCGAGTCCAGGCATCAGAGTGCCTGTTATGGTGGAAGGGATGGATCAGCCAATGGTCTCACAGCAGATTCCTGTGGAAGATGTGAACTGACATGACTTTACTGCCTCCACAATACAGGCCAGAGAGTTGGCATGCAGCTCAACATATGGAAGAGTCATGTTTAGCATTCCTCTTAACCTGTGTACACATGAAGAGGGTTCACACTGAAGCACTAGGATACAGCACAAGTTGGAAGGCTGGCTTTCTGTAGAGCAGTGAAATGATGAAGGACCACATCTGCATTATGATAGTTCTGGAGAGTCAATTACATCCTCTACTTTGCTGCTAGAGGGAACAAATGTCCTATACTATGAAACAGTTTGGAGATCCGGTCATTCAGGTTTGAAGCAGCTGGCACAAATGCAGAATAAAACTGGACAAGAAAAGACCAACCAAGCTGAGCAGGAAATGCATTTTACCATAGCTGATACTTACAATGCAAAAACAATTAACCGCTTGCCAGAATAAATGGAAAATCTCAAAATAGAAGGAAACTGCAAAAGCAACAACATATTCCGTGAAGAAAGCAGAAGGCTAGCATAGGCAATGTGCTTACACAACCCCAGATATAATTTCAAAAGAACATACAGGGGTGAATTCCAGGGATGGCAAGAGAAACTGCAAGACCAGCGCAGGCTCTAATGTTACCATTCCACCTAAGTACTGAATTGTACTGCCAGACTTTTTCCACCATAAACAGTACTGATTCAGCAACATTCAGCCAGAGGTTTGGGAAGACTGAGAATTTAAAAAAGGAACAGTGGGTCTTTAAGGAATGTCATACAGTCCTTGTCTTTGAGGAGTCATCTATATGGGAAGGGAAAAAAGTGTCAATCCTTCAAGCATGAGTTGTGGCTTTATAGCTCAGGGAACAGACTATTGGTCCTGAAAAGCAGGATTTGTGGGTTCTAACCTAGCTAAAGACAACCTTTATGTGAATGTCCTGTGGTGTAGTTCATAGGTTCATATGTGTGTACTAGGCTAATGACCCTGGAGCCTTTATAACCCTAGCCCATAGACGTGCCCTGGCATTGTGCTGCCTGACGTTAGCTGACAGTGCCCCTACTAAGTAGAGCCACTGGAGTGATCCCCAGGGTGAACTTTCTATTTCCCATCCAGTCATCAAGATTTCTCTTGAAGAGGGCCTGTGAGATGCTCTGCTTGACATGTATGGGAAGTCTATTCCATAGCATTGGCAGTCTCTGGGTTATGAACCTGTCCCTCCAGCATGTTCTGTTGATTGTGGTAATGAGGTTGAGGTCTCTGGAGTGTGTGGTGTGGAGGGATTGGGATTTCTTTAGATGTAGCATTTCTAATAGAGCTGGATCAGACATGGCTTTGTATGTCAAGCAGAGATCACCTCTTTGTAGACGATATAAGACAAAGAATAGTTGGAGTTTTTTAAGTCTGTCCATGTAGGACATGTGTTTAAACCCTATGATCCTCTTCATGAGGTACTTTTGTGGCCTCTCCAGCTGTTGCAGGTGTCTAATGAGGTACATGCCAAATGGGGCATTATACTCTATGATTGGTCTAAAGAGGGAAGAGTAAAGCGAAATGATAACCTCTTTCTTCCTGGATGCAAAACCCTTGGTAATGAGATGTGCCACATAGAAGAACTTTCTGACCACAGTGGCAATGTGGTGGTCGAAGGAGAGGTTGCTGTCAACCTGTGTCCCCAGATCTTTTATAACACCTTCAGTGTTCAGTGGGCTCCCATCAATGTGGTAATTAGTGGGAACTGAGTTTTTCCCAAAGGGGGTGAAGACGCATTTTTTGGCATTAAGCTTAAGGGCATGGTTTTGACACCAGTCATCAGTCTCAGTGAGGCCTTTCTGTAGGATGTCTGCATCACTTGGGGAGTTAATGGCTCCCAGCTTGCAGTTGTCTACGAACTTGGTCATGTTGGTTGTAATGTTAGTCTTACAATCAAAAGGTCTTATGTTGCTACATTTAATAAGGAAAATCCTTCTATCTGCCTCAAATAATTTCCAAGGGATTACCTTTAATATCCAAAGAAGTCATTCTACCACTGCACTCTTCTCTTATCTGACCCATCAGTAACTATAATGTTCCCTTTGGTATGGACAAATCCAAGCATATTACTTAGCTAGAAGGTCTCAAAGATTTCTATCCAAGAAAACTCCTTAAATACTTCAATGATTCCAACAGATTAACACATCTCTCCTTACACTTAGTATCCTACCAGATCCCCCAAGGTGACATATGTCTTGCTTTTTGAGCTAAGAAAAACCCAATCTTATTTGACCTCCATTTTTTTCAAACCCAGTGGCTCTGTAAATACCTACACTATATATATATATATATATATATATATATATATATATATATATATATATATATATATATATATATATATATATATATATATATATATATATATATATATATATATATATATATATATATATATGTGTGTGTGTGTGTGTGTGTATATATTTATCTATCTATATGTCTATATATATATATATATATATATATATATATATATATATATATATATATATATGGGTCTACTTTGTTTGATCGACAGACTATTTGATCGAAACTCATTTGGTTGAAATTTCATTTGATCAAAAAACAGTATTCAAGGCAATTAATACGGATTTGTCTCCCTCCCCAATGTCATGCGACCCTGGAATTGATATATATAGTTGGGGGGGGGCACAGCCCTCCACCTATTTTCATTTAAAATGTGTAATTTTATGTTTTATTTTCTTCTTGACAAAACAAATTCAACAGATGTTCGAATACTTCATATTGCAGCAGGTTACGTGAGCGAATGGTATAATTGCGAATGGACTGTGCATTCGCAATTATAACGTTCACTCATGTAAAGGGATCACGGTACAGTATGGTTAGGGAAATACATCCCTTTCCTCACTGTAGCATAAATGGGATTTTAGGCTAGCTAGTTAGAGAGTTAAGGGAAGGGTGGGATTGCTGTTAAGTGTCGTAAATGTGAGCAACATTTTCGACATTAACAGTTGTTTTCCGACATTAGGAACGTTCGGTATTATGTACTTTTGGCAAAAGACTTCACTAATAAGTACACTTTTTTTTTTTTTTTTCAAAATTATGATAGTAAACCTATATATATATATATATATATATATATATATATATATATATATATATATATACACCAAGAAGTAGATTCTTAACTCAGTGTATTCCTAGTGATAGCCTATGGAATAAGTTACCACAAGAGACCAAAGTATGACGTTGGCTATCTTTAAGAATATTTTTGATGACTGGATGGGTAGAAACAAATTTACACCAGAGTTATTTTGGTTTGGGAAGTGAATACTAGTAAGTGCTTGAAAAGCGTAGCAAGTGATTTTAAATGTGTCTTCTTAAAGTTGTATAAGGATAGGCATCTTATGGTCTCCATGGTCATTTGCCAGATACTGTCCTGTGTGCCTGTGTTTCTAAATATCTGCTGGTGAATGTGATGGCCTACTTCTTACTCAGCTGAATTACATTAGCTTGCTTTGTGAATGAGGCACATGGCTGCTGCAGTCCAAGTCTAATTATAACAAAGCAGATTCTAGGCTGCACTTCATCTGACCATCCACTTATCTGCAGATAAAAACATTCATGACAGCCTTTCACTACAAGATGACATCTCTGAGTGCAAAGTAGCGAAGGGCACCACAAGCATGCTGGATTTTGAAGTGAGGCCAGGCTTGGTGCTGTAATGTCAAAAAAGAATATGAATGTTAACTGCAGTATGCAGGAATAAGTCTGCGATAAAATAGACCTGTGCACAGCACTTAGTTCAAGCAGTCTGCTTAAACAGAAAACCTTGTACTGCACTGTGTCACACAGAGGCAGCATCAATCTATCAACATTCATTCAAGTTTACATGTCAGTGACCCTAGACTTAATGGACATTTATTGTGGAGAGAAAAGATGTAGAGATCTAGTAATCTAAGTGTATGGACCTGATTCTAAAAGACTTGCTCTCAGTTTAAGTGACCACTTTCACTTGGATTAAGTGACCTGAGAACAGGACTTTTGAAATTTGTCCCACAGAGTAAGCCTGTTTATAGATACACCTTACACCAGAGTAAGTCACTTAGACTGAGACTAAGTATTTCGGAATCAGGGCAGACTTAGAGTGCAACTCTTTTGGAACCTGGCCTTTGTTTTATGTTATTATTAATAACAATCAAATGTAAAAATTAATCAGGTGAAGAAATTTTGTTAAATATGGGTAGTGTGCTGATGAATCAAATGACTACTAGTAGCTATTTATGAAACTGAAGATTCTGATTAAGTAAAGCCAACTTATGTACATTGACTAATATGCCTTGAGGCTGTGCAACCTTGGAACTGTAGGGGTGATTTATCTTAAGTTCCAGGTTTAAATAAAGGAACGGAAGCACTTATTTTTTATATTGTAGACCAGTCCTAGTCTTCTTTTCCACAGCACCTTTTGTCTTAGTTTGTTTTGGTTAGGTTTTTGGTGTTTTGTGGTTATTCGACCTTGGAACTGCATATATTAAGTAAAGGGATGTACAGGGCAATGCACCACTTGAGCTGACTAGGAAGGTCTTTGCTTTTTAGATACTGAACACAGTGACTTTTCTAAAGATTCATGTTAAGAAGATATACAGCTTGAGACACTAAAAAGAACTAGGAATCACAGGATGCATGTGCCCTTTAATCCTTGGATAGGAGTATCATGCATTGCTGAAAGGGAATATGTGCATCTTGATGATGGAAGCTTAGAGTTTATGATAAGAAACATTAGAGGGCACATGAATGATGTACAAAATGTTCAGCTTACTCAAATGAGCAATGAAAATTCATATACAATCTGGTTGGTCCTTTCAAAGAGACTGTGATGTATCATGAAATTGAGCTGTGATGTATTATGTAACTAACATGTACCACATCAATGACAGAGCCTTGGAGAATATGAAAATGTCAGTTTTATATTGTAGTCACATAGTATTGTGCGCTCATTTGTCATTTACTTATTAATGAATTTATGTATGTGTGTATATATGTGTATATATATATATATATATATATATATATATATATATATATATATATATATATACACACACATTTATTTATTCATGTTTTGTTAACAGGATTGTCCTACCAAATAACACCCAGGGCGACAAGCTCCACAGACATTGCAGACAAGTTTATAAAGTATGCTGGAACCAAAAAAGAGAAGAAAAGGTATATCATCCTACAATATTTACATATTTATGTCAGTAGTAAACATGTATCAAAAGCAGGCAGTATTGCTAAACATTTGCAGTCAGTGACAAAGACTAACAATGCATAAAGTGACTGAAGAGATCTGATGACCAAGCCCTTCATCGCTTTCCTGCCACCAAACAGAGTGCTCCTCTGCAGATTTCCAAGATTGACAGTCTGCCTGTGCTGTTCCATTGCTGGGCTTTTACTCCTTTGAGGAAAAACTTTCCATATATTTTTAACATTTTAAATTTACTTGTTTGGGGAAACTGTTTTAAGTGGATCCTCTTCTGCATCCTGCAGACTACTAAAGTTCCAGAAATGAGAAGGAGAGACTTTTGCTGATTATAAGTACCTTTTGGGCTTTTCTGTTTGTTCATTTTCTGCCTTTTTCTATACTAGAATAGTCTGGATCCCAGATTTGCTGGTTTCAGGATTTTATTTTTGTGTTTCTGAATTGTCCAGACCTTGCCGTGGTAGAGAGAAGTCTTTTTGCTTATCAGTGGGAGTGGTAAGCATTGAGCTGCCTATCTGTCACTACAGGAGTGGTTTTCATCTCAGGAATTGTACCTCATTGGCTGTCTGGGGCTGCTTTCTATCCCTTTCAACTTTCTGGCTTAAAAACCTGTGTTTACATGGGTTTGCGCTTGTTTTAGCTCAGCGGATCCTGTCTGGGTGTCCTTCAGACTAATACAACACCAGAAACGAGAAGGAGAGACTTTTGTTGATTATAAGTACCTTTTTGGCTTTTCTTGACTGTTTTTGGTAACCGCACTTCTGAAAAGCCATTTTAAAGTAGTCTTGTTACTATTTCTACTGTATTTTACTGTTTAAATCATTTTACTGTTTGTGCACTTGGTTTCTGCTTAAATTCAAAGTTTAAACTGCATTTACTGTTGTAGGCTACACACTCAAGTGTGATAGCCTTTTCTGTGCTTATTTATTGTTTAATTGCATTTTTCTGAGCTTAAAAACCGAACAAAAAACAAAAAATATTACTATCTGTTTGCTCGTTTCCCGCCTTTTTCTATACTAGAATAGTCTGGATCCCAGATTTGCTAGTTTCAGGACTTTATTTTTGGGTTTCTGAGTTGTCCAGGCCTTGCTGTGGTAGAGGGAAGTCTTTCTGCTTATCAGTGGGAGTGGTAAGCATTGAGCTGCCTATCGGTCACTAGAGGACTGGTTTTCAGCTCAGGAATTATACCTCATTGGCTGTCTGGGGCTGCTTTCTATCCCTTTCAACTTTCTGGCTTAAAAACCTGTGTTTGCGCAGGTTTGCGCATCGTGCAGTGCCACTTAGCTAGGGTTAAATTATTACTGGTGCCAGAAAGTCTGCTCTTCAAAATTTCCCTTAGAACTAGCCAGTTTTCCAGTTTTAGCACTCAATCCTGTTTTTTTGAGCTCAGCACTTGCTTAGAACTTGTAAGCACTAGATATTCTATAAATTGCTACAGCACTCAACTTTCCTTACTAAGTAAAAAGGAAAACAGTTCTAGTACTTAAATAATTAAGCACCTATCCAGGCATGTCTAAGGGTCAGCTTCTGATGTTTTCTCCTGTCCACCTGGTGAATCTGGGCATCTTGGGGCAATATAGCAATTGCCCCATGTACACAGACAACCCTCTCCTTCTACCACCCAATACTACAACCTATGAGAGATGCACTTATATAGCCAAGCTGGAAGCCAAGCTCTCTCCAACCAAGACTGGACTAGTCAGTTAAGAGGTGAAGGTAAATGCCTGCACCACACCACACACAACACAAAGTCCTTCAAAACCTACACCACCAAAACCCACACATAGTAACACAAAACACATACTTACATTCGCGGAGGCTCTTAATAAAAATCTGCCCAAGCAACAGAGACCTCCGAAGCTGAAACACAAACAACCGCCACTCCCCCCAACACAATCCAAGTGACACATAGCTCACAAAACCAGTGTGCCCCTAAGGCAAAACAATGTACCCAACACACTAGTCATAGGTGACTCTATAGTCAGGCACACTGATGTCCCACTCACAAGGCTAAACAAGGAGAAAATTACAGTCAGCTGTTTGTTGGGAGCCAGGATCCACCACATAACGCACGCACTCTGGTCACTCCACAAGTACAATACAACTCTGTCATTGTCCATGTTAGAGTGAATGACCTGAGATGTACCTCCCTGGACTACATGAAAAGAGACATGGAGGAGCTCTCGGATCTTGTAGCCCAGCCAGGTATGAACCTAGCCCTGAGTAGCATCCTACCATCGCCCAGAATGATACCACAGTACAAGGGCTAAATGACTGACTTCAACAATTGGCTAAGCTTCTGGTGTCATTCTAAGGGGATCCAGTATCTGTTTGCCTGGGATAACATGATTAACAGACCACGATGCTTTGCCAGAGATGGCCTGCACCTGTTGCCCCTGGGATTCCAGATACTGGCTAAGGCTCTTGCCACCCCTATAGTGCCTTTTTTAGGCTGGGTTCAAATGAAAAAATTACTTCTGTAACATTACAAGCAAGCAAAATCTGAGGGTAATGCTACTCAATGCTAAAAGTCTAAACCTCAAAATGCACACACTTGAGGCACTCCTTAAAATGGAGAACATTGACATATGTGCAGTGACAGAGACCTGGTTCAAAGCTCCAGACAGCACCCCTGCAATACCAGGCTACAATTCATACCACACCTTTTGGCCACCTAACCTGGACCAAAACACTAAAAGCGGAGGGGTGTCCATATTCACCAAGGATATCCACACCTCCAGGCTAGTTGACCAACATAATGCATCTGAGATTCTCCAGGTGCAACTAACACTAGGCAAGACTGCAGTCCATATTGTAGCTTGCTACAGATCCCCCACCTTGCCCCATGACCCCCACTCCACTTTTCTTAACATTGTGGAAAATATTAAGGTATAACCAAATAGCCTAATACTGGGTGACTTCAAATACCCCGCCATTAACTGGGAAAACTACTCATGTACTAACACATTTGCTGATTGATTTTTGGAATTCATAAATTCCAATGCCTTGGATCAACTTATCCATACCCCCATCAGGGACACCAATATCATAGACCTGGTCATTACCAACATGGTCGACCGATGCTCCACACCAGAGGTCAGCTCCTCTTTGGTCAGATCCAACCATAAGCTAATCACCCTAGACATCCACATCCCACTCCCACCCCCATTAACATGACCACCATAAAAAACTTCTCCAAAGCCAACTTTATGCTTCTTGAGACAGAAGTGGGAAACTTCACAACACCCATGCAGATGGAAAGTAGAAGTACGGCTGCTGAATCCTACACCAATGCCCTGTATGAACACATACACGAGTGCAAGGACCATGCCATCCCAAATATAAACAAGACACTCTCCTTCAAAAAAGGAAGCCAATCTGTTGGTCCCCTGCCATAAACAAATTCTACAACAGAAGGAAGAAACTGTTCCAAAAAGAGTAAAATCCCAAGATTTGAAAAACTTCCTTGTCAGCCTCAGTAAGAAGCTGAGAGCCCTCATAAAATCCTCCAAAGCTAGTTACAAAAACAAAATCACCACTGATTCTAAAGACAACCACAAGGCATTCTATAGTTATGTCAAGAATCTCAATGGCAACACTCAGATCTGCTCTGAGTTACATCACAATGGCACTAAATATACAGAACCAACTGATGTTGCCAACATCCTGGCAGATAGGTTCAGTGCTAACTTCACCCCCCTCTCACCTCACTAAAGGCCCATCTCAATGCCAGAAGAATGCCAAGTCCTGGTAATCATGGCTGCACAGGTAAAAACCACACTCTCCAAAGCCAAGAATACAGCATCCATGGGACCAGATCAACATCCCAGACTGTGTCCTGCACAAACTGCAAAATTAACTGGTACCCCACCTAAGTACCATGTTCAATCAGAGCCTCACTTCAGGCTTTGTGCCTACTGAATGGTGCACAGCTATGGTTATCCCACTCCACAAGATGGGATCCACCACAGACCCCAGGATCTACCGCCCCAATAGCCAGACGAGCCTGATCTTCAAGGTCATGGAATGTATCATCATGGAACTCATAAACAAAGACATAGGTAACCTTCAAACTCTGGACCCCACCCAGTTTGGGTTCATGAAAGGCAGATCATGTCTCCTAAACCTGACTGACTTCTTTGAAGCAGTCACCAAAGCCATGGACGAGGGTAAGGTGGTTCACACAGCCTATCTAGACCTCACCAAGGCATTCAACACCACCCCCCACCCTGGAATCATATATAAACTCACTAAACTGGACATAAATCCCTAAGTCACGTGATGGGTTGCCAACTGGCTCACTGACAGAACCCACACCATGAAAGTAGCTGACTCCAAATCCGACTCCAGACCAGTAACAAGTGGAGTACCACAGGGTTCAGTCCTGGGGTCCACTCCTGTTTGGCATCTACTTCTCTGAAGTTCAGGCCAACACAGAGGGTCTATGGCTAACAAAGTTTGCAGATGACTGCAAACTGGGAGCCATTACTGAATCCACAAATGATGTGGAGATTCTACAAAAGGGCCTCAATGAGACTGATGCCTGGTGTCAAAGCCATGGCCTCAAGCTCAACACCAAAAAATGCATAGTCATCCCCTTTGGGAAAAACCCTGTGCCCATGAACTACCACATAGGTGGTAGCCCACTTAACACCAAAAGTGTGATAAGAGACCTAGGGGCACAGGTGGACAGTAGTCTCTTCTTTGATAACCACATCACCACAGTAGTCAGGAAATCCTTCTATGTGGCACACCTCATCACAAAAGGTTTCTCTTCCAGAAAAAAGGAGGTCATTGTTCCTCTCTACTCATCCCTCATTAGACCTATTATAGAGTACAATGCCCCTTTTGGTATGTACCTCACAAGACATTTACAACAACTGGAAAGGCCGCAGAAATACCTCGCAAAGAGGATCACCAGCCTCAAACAGATGCCCTATGCAGACCATCTCAAAAAACTCCAGCTCTGCTCCATCACATATCACCTACTCAGAAGAAATCTCTGCCTAACCTACAAAGCCATGTTAAACCCAGAGCTGTTGGACATGCTACACTTAAAGAAATCCCAATCCCTCCGAGCCACATGCTCCAGGGACCTAAACCTTGTCACCACAATAAGCAAAACATGCTGGAGGGATAGGTTCTTGTCCCAGAGAGTCCCCATACTCTGGAACAGACTGCCCATACATGTCAAGCAGAGCACCTCATTAGCCCTCTTTAAGAAAAATCCTGACGATTGGATGGGAAATAGGAAATTCACCCCGGGAATCACGTCTGTGGCTCTGCTCAACAGGGGCACAAGAAAATAATTTTTTGGATGTCGAAAGCCAGGGAATCTTTATGGCTAGGCTTATATAGGCCTAGGGCTGATAGCCTAGTACCTACCTATGAACCTGCGTAACATAACAGTTACAATTCTTTAGTCATAGTAATGGAGTTACGCTGGTAAACCAAAATGTCATATTATCTCAATGAAAGTTGTTAATAGGTGATGCTTTTGTTTTGCAAGCCCAAGTTCTTAGAGAGTTGTGGGGACAGAAAATGTTTTTATAATAAAAAAAATGTTTTAAGTGCATTTGTCCCACACCGGAGACTTCATCAGAATACCCAGTCAGGAATGTCACCTCCTGAAACAATTACCCTGACTCAATAATTTAAGGATATAGAACATAAAAGTAGTATTACATTCATGAAATTCATATATAAATGTATAAACTCAAAATTAAAAATAATAAAAACTGCATAATTTACTATGATTTTATAACTTCCCTTGGAATCTAATGGATAAAATACACCTAAAACTTAAAAAAATGAAAACTGATTAAGTCAGATATGCATAACATTTACATCACTAATACTCTATAATTACATGATCTGATACAACAACTGATAAAAAGTCCTTGTTACTTAAAAAGTAAACACCTAAATCATGTAAAATAACTGTCTATGAATTAACAGCTGTTAACTTGAGAACAGGCTGCATAGACAGGCTGCACAGAGATACTTTCATTTGATCTAGGTGGTGCTGGTGAATTCAGTCTATGCTGCCATAGCAATTCTTTATATTCTTAGAGGTTTTCCCATCCTCCCCAAGGATTTTTACCCAAAATTTCAATTCTTCCAAACCAGAATCTATTATATCCCTTACATAGTTTCACATGCTTTGCAAGGGCATAAGGACATTAATAGGATTCTTCCTACCAATATCATAATTGTGCTCGTATATTCTTTTTCTTAATGTCCTTTCCGTCTTTCCAATATAATGCTAGGAAGCATCAACTTAGGAAATGTGACAGCAAGAAGAAGTAACCCATTTGTTCCCTTAAATAATCACCCTAACTCAATAATTTAAAGATATAGAACATAAAAATACTATTACAGTCATGAAATTCATATATAAATGTATACATTCAAAATTAAAAACAATGAAAACAATAAAAACTGCATAATTTGCTATGATTTTATAACTTCCCTTGGAATACAAAGTATAAAATATATCTAAAACTTAAAAAAAATTTGAAAATTGATTGTCAGATATGTATAACGTTTAAATCACTAATAGTCTATAATTATATGATCTGATACAACAACTGAAATAAGTCCTTGGTACTTAAAAAGTAAACAGCTAAATCATGTAAAATGACTATCTCTATAAATTAGCAGCTCTTAACTTGAGAACAGGCTGCATAGAGATACTTCCATTTAACCCAAGTGGTGCTGCAGCATTCAATCTAAGCTGCCATAACAATTCTTTATAATCTAAGATGTTCTCCTATTCCCCTGCCCCCACAGGATTTTTACCTAAATAACTATTCCAGACCAGAATTTATTATATTACTTATATAGTTCTGCATGCTTTGCAGAGGCATTATTAGGATTCTTCCTACCAATATCATAATTGTGCTCGTATATTCTTTTTCTTAACATCCTTTTCCACCTTTCCAATGTAATGCCAGGAGGCATCAACTTAGGAAATGTGACAGCAAGAAAATATGCCTATTTGTTGCCAGAAGATCAAATTCGGGTAAGTACCAACACAGTATGGCCTGCTGTGACAGTGCTCTGGCAGGTCAAAAATACTAAATGTTGAGTTCAATAAAAGGATATGCAGTTTGTGCTTAAAAGAAGGCCAGTGAAAATTGTGTAAGAGATCATTGTGGTGAGACCTTGGAGCAGACTGCGATACAGATCTGGCACATTTAGACTGTTTTACGTAGTTACCATCAGTAAGTCTGGTAGAGACAATACAGCCATAGAACAGTTTAAAGAACAGTATGGGATGTACGAAGGTTTAATATAGTATCAATGGTGTGTGATTTAGGCCCTAATTTGTCATAAGTTCCTAACATCTGACTGCACGTTTTAATAAATGTCTCCTCCAACATCAGTTTTCCTTCTGATAGGATGTCTTATTGAATTAAAAGTCATTTTAGTTGTGGAGAACTGCTGCCTTTCTTTTAACCTTATCCCTGTAGCTATATTACAATTATTAGGCCATATAGAGGGGACCTAGATGAGGGCATGTACAGGAGCTACTTTAACGTTCTCAAAAGGAAATAAGTGAAGCCAAGTATACCAGTGGATAAGGATGCAAAATGTGCTCAGTTAATTAGTTGCACATTAGATAATTTGATCATGGGCCTTACATGGGTGGTTGTAGGTACCTGAACACTGGAATCTTTTATGAGCCCAACCTGCTGTAGCAGGTCCAGTTTTCACTGATCAGAAATTTCTAGAAATACACCTGATCAGGTATTATGTCCAAGACAGACAATGCTGATATTCACTTCCCAAAGTAATCCAGAGCCCTAGACTCCTTCTCTAGTGGTTGGATCTTGAAGAATTTAGGGACTGGATTCCACAGCAGCATGGATGCCAATGTCAGGTGTCTGGTATGGGATTATTATCAAACTGCAGAAAGTACTTGTATGTTTCAATATCCCCTCCACCTTTTTTGCCAAGGGGTTGATGAATCAATTTAACATATCTTTGAATACATCACACATCGCAACATACCTGTCTCAATCTTCCTAGGGGGAGAAAAGGTTATCTACTGCCAACCACATGTCCCCTTGGCCTTTTAACATTCAACAAAACTTGAATCCTCCAATATGGAAGCCAGTGGTCTCAGCTCATCTCCCTAATCCATACTAGGGAGCATTGATCACATACATGGAAATCCATATACAATTCAACTTACTCTGACGAAAAGAGCAGGCAAGTAGAAGTCATGCTGGCATTTCATTTTTATAGCAAAGGAGGATGAGTAGGTACATTTACACCTGCACCACCATCTAGAGCAAATCAAGTGCTGTATTTCAAATGAGGAATGGAGATTAAAAGAAGCTGTATGTAAGAGGAAGCCTGGTATAACACTCTTAGCTCTACTGTAGTTTCAGTGAAGCTTTATGCAACAGGGATCTTGGTGCGATGCTCATGCCAGTCCCATTTGGGGAGATGAAATAACTAGCACTAGTGAAGCAATAAGTAACATACTGGTGACCTGTGCAGGTAGTCAGACAAGTGCCAAAAAATGCAATAATGTTAGAACTAACCTGAGTAAGCTGACACCTGGGATATGGATATAAGACAAACCCTGTGCCTTTAAGATAACCTGTTCCTAAATTCCTTGTTACAGAGCCATCATTAATTGTGGTTGAAAATTGGAAGAGGACTGGCCACGGTATCCTCTTTACGAGTCTGACTCTGACAATGCTGAAAAAATCAAGCTTGCTGAATTCTTGCCATGGACCTAGGTGACTATGCATGGACAAGCTCAACACTGTCACCATGACAGCATAATCTATCATCTGTCACATTACCACATACCATGGCAAGGAACCAATATAGTCTCTGGGGTATATCATAATGGCAGCAGGGACAGGAACATGGCTGGGAAGCATTCATGAGGGGAGCCTTAGCCTGTGTCAGTACACACATAGACACACAGACACACACACACACACACACACACACACACATATATATATATATATATATATACATATACACACACACACACACACACACACACACACACACACACACACACACAGAGAGAGAGAGAGAGAGAGAGTTCATGGGTGTGCTAGCTGAGTTCCAATCTCCCTGCTAGTGTGTCGGACCCAGAAACTGTAGTGGGTCGCAGCCTTTGATAATGTAGCAGCACACTATGATGTCCTTGTGATAGTTCAGAAGCTGGTCCATCAGTGGAAGGAATCAAGTAAGCTTGGTCTCACTTTGTGTTTTGCAATGTGTGGGAGTGTCAGTGTCAACCTTCTAAGGTTTTTAGATGTTTTGGGTTTAAATAATATTATGCTGATTAAATGAGATGCAGTTATTCATAGTGAACCCATGCATTAGTCACCACCCCTAGGTGCTAGGTGTCATCAATATCAGCAGCATTTCAGCTGGTATTTGGGGACATCTGAAATTTTACAGGCATCTACTTCATTGAGAAAAGTAGAACATGATGTTCCAGTGAGCCAATGAACTGCATTTAAAAGAATCAGAACCCCAATATCAAGTGCTCTGCTTTGGATCAAGTTGCTTATGGTGGTTGGAGTGGCTAAGAGGAATCCTAGAAGACAATGGGGTACGAAGTCTGGGTAGAGGAGAAGTAAATGAATGATCAAGGAGAACATGCTTAGAAGGGAGGGCAGCAACAAATTTTAGGGAACTGGAAAACAAATTTGATTATGGATACAAATGGGAGAATGACTACATGGATGAGGAAGTCAGAGAAGAGGGAGTGGCAGTAGTTATTTGATATCATATGGAATTACAATAAAGAGGACACAGAAATGGGCAATTATAGGCTTGCAGATCACCTCTACTACCTTTATAGGTTACACTTGGTTATGAGTCCATAACATCAGATGGGGATTAGGGGATTGTGATCATAGTGCATTGTTTAATGGTGAGACACAAGAGAGGTGAAGGAAGTTATAACTAATACAAAATATATATGTATTTTAGCTGGCGGAAAGGATGAGGGGATATGCATTGAGTATAAGGTTAATATGGTATGAAATGTCCTGAGCTAGTAAATGAGTTGAATGTCGCTGCTGTCATTGTTGTATAAATGCAATATGCAAATATTTGATAAATTAATAAAAGTGACTTAGAAAAAAGTCAAGTTCCCTGACTTAACAGAGCTGGAGATGCACATGTTTAATAAAAAGGATACCCAATAATGGCCAAAGGAGCTGTGTCTTTAGTTCAGAAGATGCAGTCTCTAATAAATAGCAAGAGATGATTAATACAGCTTTTATCACTGTGGTTTAGACATGGAAGAAAATACCTTATCTTGTCACTTTTTCTGTTCCCACTTTCCATGGTCCTTACATTTCAGTAATGAGAAGATCTTTCAGAGTAGGAGCTAATCTGAACTTCATTTTAGGTAGCATTTAGGTAGAGAGAAATCTAAACTTTTTCTGCACCTCCTTTGTGTGACCTTGTTAAACTGTAGGAAGCACAAACACTAGTCAATGCCATGTAAGTAAAGAGAGTGTAGATTAACAGGCATGATATGCTTACCAAAGAGGCACTTGGAAATTGAGGGGGTATCATAATAATAAATAAAAATAAATAAAAAAACATTATTCAAGAAATGAAAACTGAAATGTACTTTGAAGATTTCATACTGTCAGTACTGTAACAAAATGGTGTGAAAGAAACTTAGGGAAGATGAAGGGATCTCCCTTTTATTCTAACATTACCATATGGCAGCATGGTGTGACACTGATAAACAGAGAGAAATAATGCTAACTCTTGGTGGCATAAATCCTGTAAGTTCTTGCTGTATAAGAACTTTGAAAGAAGATCAGTATAATTTTTACATCGGAACATCTACCTCCCACAGTATCCAAAACTATTTATACTATGTGCATACCTCCCAATCATCTGATGCAAGAATTCTGGACAAAGTCAAGAATAATAGGAGGCAAAGGCTCAAAATCAGGGACAGATTTTTAAATATTGCTCTTAAGAACTTTGAAAGTGGTTAGAACAGGTTTTGGATTGGCATACACTTTCTAAAGGATCTGAAGTCTGAAATTCAAGTGTCTGTGATTATTGATTGACTTCAGTCTGCAATGATTTGCCAGAAAACCTCAAATGACATGAAAAACAAACTAAAATATGAGGAAAAATCTGGACATTCTTCGAAATTCTGGACATTTGAGAGGTATAGTTATGTGATACAAACATATATTAAGTCATAGCACTGTAGCATGTGCTGGGGACACTTTCTGTGCCATACAATAGTAATAGATCTTTTAAGGCAGACTGATAGTACAAACATATTATAAGATAATATGAGTTATGAAAGCTAAACAGGCTATTCAGAAATCATAAAACAATAGGCAAACCATGAGAATATTACTTTTTTTTTTTTTACTTGAATTGTTTTTGTTTTGTTTTTTGAAAACAAAATTAGCACTGCAGCTCTGCTGTATTCTAAGCAAGGAAAAGAGTCATCAGATGTTACTCCTTACCAAGTAGTACCCTTTTAAAAGGCAACACACATAAGAAAAATAATTAACCCTATTTCAGCTTGAAACAAATCCACTTACAAACTGAAGTCACTTCAACCCTGCACACATACCAATGCCCATTATAGAAAAAAATGTTTGTAAAAAAATATATAAATGAAATGCCTCTGCATGCATATACACATATCTAGAGACAATCATGAAAACTATGGAACAGATGCCTTTGTCAAATAAAATGAATAGGATCATTTTGTGAAGTAACGTGGCACACTGGTGAACAGTAGACTTGGTTTGCATTTTTAGATATAAAGGTGTTTGCTTATCTTTTTTGCAGAACGGGAATCTCTGCTTCTTAGTTTTAAACAGCCTGCATCAGTACTGATATGCTACATAGGGCACTGAGGCATTTGTTCATTAGTAGGTTTGCTTCTTTTTGGGAAACACCTGCTTTGTGATATTGCTTCGTGTTTAGGGTAGGAATGGAAGGAGGCCGAAAAGTACAGGCTGGTCAATCAGCTATTAGTGAATGGAACAAACAGAAGAATTTTCCTGATGAAAATATTGGCAAACTAATTGGAAGGGGAAAGGGGTGGTTAGTCACAGACAGCATGCATTTGTTAGCAGAGCATGTAAGAAGGATGTTCCGGTTTCATTTAAGTGGGTAGAGTGGTGGCTAGGGAAGAAGACGTGAATGTGGTTTAGTAGACCTCAGGAAAAATGTTGACAATATTTTTACACAAAACCACTAGACAAGATGGAAGACTGCAGCTAAATCCTGTTTTAGTAAAACTGGTGAGTTACTGGTTCACAGCAAGCAATTAAAAGTCAGCACAAAACTGGTATTTGCTGACATGGGGTGGGGCCACACCACAGCAGGGCTGCTGTATGGATGTGCACTTGTGAACATCTTGATCTGGATCAGTGATATAATGGTGGAGCAAAGTGTTTCCTCATGAATGATATTAATATATGTGTGTGGATGGAACTTCCAAACACTTGGTTTCAAGGGATGCCACAAGACCATTACAAACTGAAAATAGTAGTATAGGAGCACAGCTTGAATAAAGGAAATGCAGACCTGTTCATATGGGATATGAACATTCTAAGCACAGAGAATAAACAATCAAATCACAGAGATCGGAAGCTGCCACTGTATTTTGTGTCATTGTTTTGGTTGACCTTTGAGTGATACATTAGTGCTAGACTGTAGTAGGAGAAAGAGATTGGCTATGTAAGTCATGACATTGTGACTAGAGAAAGAAAATTCATCCTTACTTTCTACATTTCTGGAAAATGCTCCCAAAAAAGACAATGAGGAAGTATAGTCACTCAGTAGGAGGGTACAGAAGTGAGTCAGAGCACATGGGGGAACATAAAAAGGAGAAAAACAGGGTTAAGATATGCACTTTTGAAGAATGAGACATGTAGAGGTGGTATAATCCACAGCTACAAATGCTAATGTGGTATTAATGGAAAGAAAGTAGAAGAACCATTTTTAGCTAAAAAGGTCAAAAAGACTAGAGTTCTGTAGTAAAAAAAATGGAAGGATGGAAAGCTTGAGAAACCTTGCAGTGCATTATTGCAGCAGTTATCATTGCTGCTTCACAGCAGTTGGTGCTCTGATTTGGTTCACAGTTGAGGTGCTTTCTGTATGGAGTCTGCATGTCCTGCTTTTCAGCATGTGAATTTTTGCTGGGTGCAGGCTGTTTCCCTCCACATCAAAAGCACATGCTATATGTAGACTAGGGAAACGCCAAATTGCTCACAGATGTGTTGTGTGTGCAGTGTGCTTGAGTATGGTAAGAGTGTGTTTGCCCTATAATGAACTGGCATCTCATCCAGGATTCTTTACTTTATTGAGTATTGGAAATAGGCTATGGCTTTCTTACATTCTTGAGCAGGATAAAGTAGATATTGGGGAATGAATAATAAGTGAATGAATGATTAAAGCACTTTTACAAAGACATGATGTGGGTGGACTGGGCACTCTAAATTGGCTGTAGATGTGTGTGTGTGTGTGTGTGTGTGTGTGTGTGTGTGTGTGTGTGTGTGTGTGTGTGTGTGTGTGTGTGTGTGTGTGTGTGTGTGTGTGTGTGTGTTATGGAAGAACAACCACTGCAAGCCACCGGGCAGTGTAAACCTTGGCTCTAGATGATTTTTAGATAGACTTTTACAGAAAGCGTGAGTAAACCTTTGCATTTTTGTCAGGGAAGTGACAGAGACACAAATGTTCTCGAGATTCCAGAATGTCTAGAACTAGGATAGGCACACTGGAATCTGGGGGGGAGGAGCTATGCTTGTTGATGGGCACTTCAGCTCATGTACTACTGGAGATATGAGGCTTCCATGGATCTTGATCAACTGGCTGTAGATATGCCATATTTATTTAGCATTTTTTAATCATATTAGGCCATAAGAAAGCCCAACTATCCAAGAACAAATTCAGTGCTTCAACTTTATAAAAAAAAAAAAAAAATTCACTGAAAACAAAACTGAGGAGAGCACCAACAATATTAAACTTGACCAGATAATACAGGAAAGGACAGTCAACAGAAGTTCCTGTGGGAGGACATGTACAACTCTGAGGCATAACCTGCATCCCTTGTACTCCCCGTGTAACACTGTAACTATCTCCAAGACTTATGCAATGAAAGGAAACAGACATTGCACCAACAGTAGGGACTACCCTTGTAAATAAAAAATCAATTTTTTTTCTTTGAGGAATCAAAGATCAATTTATCAAAACATTCTAAACCCATGCATGGATATGAAAGACCAAAATCATGATGTTCCAAAAAAACAAATAACAAGAATCATGGAGATTGACAGATGAATAAATAGCAAAACGATAAAAAAGGCAAATTCCCACTATTTAGTGAACTTTCCCCAGAGGGAGCAGGTCCTGCTGCATTCCGCCATGTGACATTTGTGCACTCAACTTAATTATTCGAACTCTGAAATTGTACAGTAATGGAAGGGGAAAGCCTTGATTTTCTGGAAAATCAAAGATTTCAACTTTCTCCAAGACTGTATGGCTTTGGAGTTAGAATCATTAAAAAGGTTTGTGGTGGGTGGTGCACAGGGGAATTTAAACTCCTGCTAAAACGTTCAAATTCATATCCTCAGTTTCGAAGTAATAAGAAGCAATACTCATTTTGTATCTCTTAAAATGATGTATCACTAACTGTTATGCTTTTCATGTATTCACATTTACAGTCAGTGTTTGACCTTTTGGGCTAATATGAAGTAACTATAAACAAAAATCAAAACATTTCTGGAATTATGTTTCCTCTCTTCTAAAGCCAGTCACAAAAAACAATCCATGTCCACATCCCAACAAATCATCTCAAAAAATATCCATCCTCTTCAATTCATCCTTTATTAATTCTATAGCTTCCATTACTGCTAAGTTTCCTCAAGCAAATTGCAGCACAGATAATACTACTACATCCACCCATTACTCCAAATCCTACTCCACACCAACATTCACAATAAAGAATTTACTTCTGAAGCTTAAACCCTGTTCTAATGTACCTGATAACAAACCTGGAAAAAAGCATATATTCTCCCTGTCCATAAAGGCAGCAATAATAATGATATCACCAACTTCCGTCCTATTGCCATTCTCTCACCCATCTCTAAGATCTTGGAAAAGTGCATAAGAACTCAACTTCTGCATTTCCTTCTTCATAGCCAACTCCTGTCACCCACCCAGCATGGATTCAGACAAGGCCATAGTACTACAACAGCCCTCATAACTTTCAAAATATAAGTAAACAGAGCTTGAGATTCTGGTGAAATCATCACCACCCTCTTCTTAGATCTTTCAAAGGCAGTTGGCATAGTTTCCCACCTTTTCCTTCTAACCCAACTCTCTAACATTGGTCTTTCCCCTGCCACACTCAACTGGTTCTCAAGTTATTTAAAAAATAGACAACAGGCAGTCAAATGGCAACACTCCATCTCTCCATATCTGAATACTTCTACTGGAGTTCCTAAAGACTCCATGCTTGGACCCCTCCTACTCAGCATTTTCAATAATGATTTCTACTTTTCTATAACTCAGGGCTCCCTTATTCAATATGCAGATGACTCATCTACTGCATGTTCGGCTGACTCGATCTCTGATCTACAACATAAAACTCAAGTTACCTTCTCTACTACAGAAACCTGGATTTATAATAACCACCTAGCCCTAAACCCAAATAAATCCAAAGATCATACTTTTCAACCCTAAAAAATCAGCTCCATTAGACAAAACTCATTTCTCCATATCCTCTCTAAATAACTCTAAAATTGAAATTGCTAGCTACACAAAACTTCTGGGAGTCACCATAGATGAACATCTTAAACTTGATATCCACATACAACATAATATCAGCAAAACCCATCAAAAGCTAGGAATTCTATATAGAAATATTCCTTTCCTAAGCCCCTCCACTAGACAAACCCTCGCTTCAACTTACTTACTGCCTATACTCATCTATGACATCCGTTTACTCACCAACCTCCAGTCATCACTAAAAGCTAAACACATGACTTGTTACTATAAAATAGCCAGATTCACTACTAATGCCAAATACTCTACCCATCACTGCACTGCTCTATGTTCCCTAAATTGGTTTGAATGTCCACACTATCTCACCTACATGCAACTATCTACAGCACACAATATGATCTTCAAACCTTCAGAATATCCTGCCCTCAGCTCAATATTTACTTACTACCTCCCAAAGAGGCCCCTCAGATATAAGAATCAGCAACTCTTGCAGGTATCTAAGCCAAAACTCCCATCTGGTCAGCTCCTTTACTCCTGTTCCATAGCCAAAACTTGGAATGCCCTACCTTTCTCAGTTAGAACAGGGGTCCAGGAAAGTAAATAATGTGGGAAGAAATAGCCAGGGAATTGTTATGGCTAGGCTTGTATAGGCCCTAGGGCTGATAGCCTAGTACCAACCTATGAACCTATGAACCTATGAACCTATGAACACTGCCCTTTTCAAAACCTCATTACGTGAATACTTTTCTACTACCTGGAACTGTATATGCATCCAACCTCCTTAAAAATATTTATAACTGATGTCTTACCAACTACCATATTATCATGATTTCTGTAACTCATCACTGCTCTGAAACCTAGAAACATGAATGTAATCTTACCTCTTTACTTCTGTGACCATATGCAAATGTGTCTGACTACTGAGTTCTAAATCTATTCTTGTATTTAATTCTGAATTGTATGTTTTTCTTCTCTGTGTATTACTGCTGAATGAATTGTAAAACAATATTCACCAATGTATGGTAATTGTGGAGCTTTTCTCCCCAGGCCTCCACTGAAAATGGGCTCTGAACAACCCGGTGGACTTTTCCAGTAAACAAAGTGCAAATAAATAAATAAAAACTAAACACACGAGTCTGGTGAACACAGTTCTGCATTTTTTTTTCAGTTTAACTACTAATGATTTGGTCAAAGAGATTTCATCACAAAAAGCAGTATCAGCTTTCTCTTTCCTTTCTCTTCTCTAGATGCACAGAGACTTTTAAATGAACATACCCACACCACTTTCATAAAAATACAGGCACAAAACAAGGATACATTAGAAAACTACCCCAAACCACACAGTCACTACACAGAATGCAAAGTGTTCACATCTCACCAGTTTGTAAA
The DNA here is from genome assembly GCF_019279795.1 of Protopterus annectens. Classification (NCBI taxonomy): domain Eukaryota; kingdom Metazoa; phylum Chordata; order Ceratodontiformes; family Protopteridae; genus Protopterus; species Protopterus annectens. The sequence goes on along the minus strand of NC_056744.1, from coordinate 1,171,085,093 downwards.
TCTGAACACTGTTACATCTACACAGCAAGTATGTAATCACTTTACTTCTTCAACAGCACCATTTTCACAGGCAGTGTTGACAATTAATCATCAGATGCCTTCATCTGTATGTTTTCACAAAGGAGCTGACAGATTTATTTTAGTTACGTGACTTGTTCAGTTACACAGGATGTAAGCGGAAACTGTTGGAATCAAACACAACTCTGAAAGATGCAGTTCAATGACCATGAAATGGAAATCCTTGAAAAATAAGTCATAGGTTCATAGATTAGTACTAGGCTAATTGCCCTTGTGAGCTATTTTAAGCCTAACCAATCACCCCATGTGAGAATCAAACTCTGCACCTTGTGTCTGCAAGGTAAACACCTTAACCATTCTGTCATCCTCACATCCCAAGTCAAATTCAAGTTCCTTTTTAACTGGATGAAGGATTCTCTCATAGTTTTCACACAGTCTTATTGTAGCTGTAATATTTAATTTTAGAAGTATGTGACAAAGTTTAGAAAATTAGGCAAGTATAACCTGTACAATCATAATAGCATGTGTTCTGCTTCCATGTCAGTACAGGATTTTCTAAGAGAAAACAATGCACAAGTTTACCTCTGCTTTTACTTCACATTCAGCTTAACAAAATCTTCCAGAAAACAGTTTTATGGAAAAATGCATGACATTAACATCAGGCTACGAACAGAGTTCCTGACTTTGGTGTTGCAATCCTGGATTTGGATCAGGGATATTACTTGGTGATGGGGCTGCAGCTAGCAGTGGATACATCCACCTTTTAACTCAAGATGGCACAAACGGGTATGGAACTGATGATTCCTGTATGAGACTTCAGATAGCTGTAATTTTCATCAGAAAAAGGAACACTGAAACACAAATGTATAAACTCAAATTTGTGGGGACATATGCCATTGTCTGTGGTATTAACTGCATTTATATGTGTATGACTTCATAACTTCAAAAACTATATTCTGACCCTAAGTTCTTTAAGGCTCTGAAAAAAAAAAGAATAAAAGTTTCAGAACCAACCCACAAATCTATTTTTTTAAGAATCAATGTTAACTGAAGAATAAGCTGAAATAAGCAAATGGTTCCATAAAATAGGTAAAGTTTGTCTAATAAAATGTTGTCTTAGTTTGATTCTATTAATTCCAACTTTATAATTTAAGCCCTTAAACCTTGAATTTCTAGTCATATTTTTTGCATCTCAAGATTCTACAACATTCTAAGTTCCTCATGCCTAAAAGCCTTATAGACAAAAATCATTTACCTCTGTAGTGCATATAATGTATTTCAATATTTTAAGTCTATCAGTGTATAATTGATATTAAATAAACCATTAATTTTTTTGTACAATCTCAGTTCTAACTAAATCTTTTTTTGGATAAACGCAGAAAGAATTATTATATTCCAGATTGATTCTAATGAACATTTTATATAAGTTGACCATAATATCTGTATTTCTACTTGATAACTTTAATGGCATACACAGATGAGCTAGTGTTTTGTTAATAAAGATATTCAAATTCTTAGAAAAGGTGAAGTAATTCGACCTTATTGTGCCAAGATCTTTTTACTGGGGGACCTCTTCCAAATTCCAGTCTTGGAAAACAATATTCTGCTTTATTTTAGGTTTACTAAAGTACATCCATCATGAGACACATGTTCAGCTGTCTGTCAGGTGCCAAGATCCGCCACATCACATATGCACTCATGTCTCTCAGCAACAGGTACTATTATGACTCCGTCATACTCCATGTTGGTGTGAACAATTTGAGACATACCTTTCTAGAATATATAAAGAGAGACATGACTGAGCTCTTGGACTATGTGTCTCAGGCAGGTCTGCCCCTAGCCTTAAGCAGCATTTTACCTTCACCTAGGATGATGCCTCAATACAAACAGAAAATGATTGACTTCAATAATTGGCTTAGTTTCTGGTGTCATTCTGAGGGGATCCAGTATCTGCCAGCATGGGATGACATGATCAACAGACCTTGATGCTTTGCCAGGGATGGTCTTCATCTGTCACCCCTTGGATTTCGGCTACTGGCTAAGGGTCTTGCCAACCCCATAGTGCCTTTTTTATCAGTGTCTCATGGACAAAATTCACATGTAAAAACTCCATCTCAAAACAACCTCAAGGTTATGCTGCTAAATGCTAAGAGTTTTAACATGAAACTGCACTCACTGGAAGCAGTCCTCACCCTGGAAGAAGCATGACATTTGTGCAGTCACAGAGAAGTGGTTCAAGGCTGTGGAGACCACCCCAGCCATACTGGGTTACACCTCCTTCCACATGTTCAGACCAAAAACTAAAGGCGTAAAAACTAAAGGAGGTAGTGTATCAATATTCATTAAAGATATATACACCTCCAGATTGGTTAAACAGTATGATTACCTGGAGATACTTCAGGTGCAATTAACTGTTGGTAGGACACCTATTCAAGTCATTGCCAGTTGCAGAATCCCCTTCATGAAACAGGACACCCACTCTGCTTATTTAGATCTACTTGAGTCTATCAAGATACATCTGAACACCATGGTTTTCGGCGACTTTAACTACCCATCCATTGACTGGGTAAATTACTCGTGCTCAACTCCCTTGACCAAAGGTTCCTCAACTTCATTAACTCCAATGCCCTGGACCAGCTGGTTGACACTCCCACAAGGGGTACCAACATCCTGTATCTTGTGCTTACCAATATGGGGGACCAATGTGAGGTCTTCCCTGCTGAGATCTGATCACAAGTCAGTCTCATTCGAAGGAACTATCACACCTGACCCCCCCCCCCAGCAGCAACTAAACTAAAAAAACTTCAATGAAGCAGATTATAACTTCTTAAGGGATGGTATAAATAGCTTAACTGCACCTTTCCCTCTCAGATGGAACTGGCAACTATGCCAAATTCTACACCAATGCTTCACACAAACACCTGAATAACTGCATTGACTCTGCTGTACCTGATATGACCAAAAGAAGCTCCTCAAGGAACAGCAAACCTGCCTGGTGGACAACTGCCATTAACAGGCTTTAGAAAAAGGGAAAGAAATTGCTGTATAAAAGTAAGAGTGAGCGAGCCCTAAACCAGAAACACTCCCTCCACAGCTTAAACAAGCAAATAAGACTTTTTGTGAAGTCCTCCAAAGGAAACTACAAATCCAAATTAGCTTTCTCAACTAGTGCCAACCATAAGGCATTCTTTAGTTACATGAATGTACCTAAAATGAAAGGCCCAGATTTGTGCTGAACTGGTAGTTAATGATACCACAAATACTGACCCTGTGGACACAGCTAACCTGCTGACTGACAGGTTCTGTAAAAACTTCACTCCCCTGTCCCTGTCACATGTATCCCATGACATCCCTACCACCTGTCCCCTACCTTACATCTCTAAACAGCAGGTCATGAATGCCCTCTCTAAGGCCAAAAACACAGCATCTATGGGACCTGATAACTTCCTAGGCTGTGTCCTACATGGGCTACAACAAGAATTAGCAACACCTTTGGGTACTCTTTTCAGTCATAATCTAAGCACTGGCTTCATCCCAGCTGAATGGAAAATGCTTACTGTTATTCCCTTGTATAAAGATGGTGCTTCCACTGACCTGGGAACTATAGACCTATTAGCCTGACTAGCCTTACCTGCAAGACCATGGAGTGAATCATCATGGACTTTATCAACAAAGATATAGGTAATCTCCAAACACTTGACCCTACTCAGTTTGGATTTGTCAAAGGGAGATCATGCCTGTTAAACGTGGTGGACTTATTGAGACAGTCAATGAGGCCCTAGACGAGGGGAACTCTGTGCATACAGCCTACCTAGACTTAGCCAAGGCTTTTGACACTATCTCTCACTCAGGCATCATTAACAAACTCACCCAGCTAGGTATCAACCCTTATATCATTAGATGGGTCACTAACTGGCTCACTGATAGAACACATATAGTCAAAATAGGGGAATCCACCTCCAACAGCAGACCTGTAACCAGTGGTGTTCCACAGGGATCAGTCCTGGGACCTCTACTGTTTGGAATCTATTTCTACAAAGTACAAACAAAAACTAATCATCTGTGGCTGACAGAGTTTGCTGACGACTGCAAACTGGGAGCAGTCATAGAATCTCCAAATGATGTCAACATCTTCCAAGAGGGTCTTATTTAAACAAATGATTGGTGCCAAAGTCATGGCCTTAAACTCAGTGCAAAAAAAATGTATTATCATCCCTTTCGGTAAGAGCGATGTTGCTGCTAACACATCAATAGCAGCATCCTAAGTAAGCACTCAGTGGTGAGACATGAGCACACAGGTTGACAGCAACTTAACCTTTGAGTACCATGTCTCCACAGGGGTAAGAAGGGCATTCTATAATGCTCAACTCATAAGTAAGAGAAATATCTCCAGAAAAAAGAAGTTATAAACTCCCTGTACACTCTTCCATCATCAGGCCAATAACTGAGTACAATGCCCCTTTTGGTATGTACCTTTCCAAGCACCTGCAGCAATTGGAGAGACCACACAGGTTCAGCACAAGGAAAATTCAAGGTCTTCAGCATTTGTCCTATGTGGATCATCTGAAATCACTGTTACTTTATTCTGTTTTATACAGACTACTCAGAGGCAATCTCTACCTTGCATATAAGGCAATCCCCTGCTTTATTAAAAATACTGCATATCTGCAAGTCAAATGGTACACAGGTTACTCGATCTAAAGACCTTAACCTGGTATGCGACTGTCACAACAGGAGATACTACCAACCCAGATATCTGGAATTTTGTAAGTGGTTGTGTGTCATTCCCTACAAGGTAGGGTTGGAGTGGTTGGAAAGTATTCTTTCTGACATAGGACTGTTGTTGAATAATGACATTAACACGGCTTGTACACTTATGGATCTGGTTTTGACCAACAGTTTTCTTTATTTTAAGGCTAGTTGTTCAAACAGGTGAGTGGGGTGGCCATGGGGGCTTCCTGTGCCCCAAGCTTTGCCAACTTGGTCATGGCCTATTGGAAGAAGCATTATGTTAGTCCCTTTGCCGAATGTTGGTTATTCTATATTCATTTCCTGGACGATACTTTTATCATCTGGGATTATTCTTCCACAAAATTGAATGAATTTCTTGACTATATCAATAGTAGTACATCTTTCCTAAAGTTTACCCATACGTTTGATCATGATTCAATGGCCTATTTTGATGTATTGTTAACCAAGGATTATTCGAGAAATTGTTTTTGTTCCAACATCTACCGTAAATAAACTTTTTCCAACTTTTAGCTTCATTTCGATAGTTGGCATCCACAATTCCAAAAGAGAGCTGTGGTCAAGGAGCAGTTTGTCAGACTTGCTCGTATGATTTCTGATGATGCCACTTTCACTGTTGAAATAGACAAATTGATTGGCATGTTCAGTAAAAGAGGTTACCCTCATGAGTTATTGGACAGCATTAAGGAAGAAATCCAGGCTAAGAGGAGGAATGTTTTTTACAAACTACTACCTATTCCTGATGGTCAAACTGATGACTATTTGGCTGGTAATAGCTTGTCCAAAAAAACACAACTATCAATTGTCCCTTTTGAACGTTCTCTAATAGTCACCTTTTCTGTTAACATCTATGATGTAGTGGACACACTGTGTAATTTTTGGCCAATTTTGATGAGTATCAATGAAGGCAAATAATTGGTTGGGATAAAGCCAAAGGTTGTATTCAGGAAAGGCAAGAATTTTAAGAACCTTTTAGAAATGAAACATGACCCGAGTTGTTCAATTAGAACTAAGGGCATGTACAAATGCAATCATTGCAATTATTGTCAGCATATTTTATTGTGCAACATATTTTTCATCAGGAATAGGAAATTTAAGGTAAAAAAAACACTTCAATTGTGTATCCAAGGGGGTGGTATATGGAGCTCTTTGTCAATGTTGCAGAGCATTCCACATTGTAAAGACTAGTCGCAAGATGAAAGAAAGAATTTATGAACACTTGAATGACATCAAGAAAGGGAAGAACACCAATGCCTTGATAGGCGTATTTCAGCTTTTCCTGACCACCACTTCAAGTTTGTAGTGTTGGACTATATGGAAGGGGATGCAAGGGGTTTTAGCACAGAAGAACACCTCAACAGAAAGGAATTAATCTGGATTTTGATGTGTGATGCCCTTACTCCCCCTGGGCTTAATGACTGCTGTTCCATTACCCCAATCCTAAAATTGAAAAGTATGGAGGGATAATTCATCAGTCATCTTTATAATTTGTTCTATATGCATTGTTGTAACATGTTTGGCACTGTTTTTTTCACGTATACACACTGTTTCAAACTGTCATTACATTTTCAAGTTTTTAATTAATTAATGAATTAATTTAATTACTTAATTAATTTTGTAAGCATTATTTGTATTGGTCTGTTTTAACCACATGACCACAGGATGTTCCTTTGTATTGTGTGGTTTATGTGATTACTGCAGTTCTGACAATGTCTTGATGTAAGACAAAAGCGCTTGACTGCTGTTTTTGCTTGATAAATCTTTGGTGGTCACTACTAGCTGTGTGGTTTATACTGGACCTGTGTGCTCCCTGGACCTCCATCAGTTTTTTTTGGACAGAGAGGGTGCTGGAGGTCTTGCTTTGGCCACTCAGCTGAGATTTCAACTCTATAGCTGTGTCAGTGGGGAGTCTTACTGGGGATCTGGAGAAAGGGGTAGAAACCAGCCCCAGGTTGACTGTGGTCTCTGTGTGCTCTTAAGGGAAATTGCACTTTACTGTGTGTATACTTGTCATCAGGTGTGTACATCCCCCACTGTTGCCAGTGGTGAGGATTGAGGCTCCTTGATTACTGTTGCCAGTGGTGCCGTGTTACATATTAATTGGTTTACAGTGGTGGAGTATCCACATATTAGGATTCAGTGGTGTGGATACTGAATTCCTGTAGCCTGCAAACAGTGGTCACTAAGGAATGTGTTTCTATTCTCAATCAGCCACACAGTGAACATTCAGACTTTCATATCACAATTGTTTTATTTTGTTTGTTAGCTTAGTTAGTCAGGGAGAGCAAGCAAGGATGTCAACAGAGGAGTATGGCAAGCTGACAAGTAGCCAGTTGGCTGAGATGTACCAGGCTAAAGGACTGGTGCATGGAACCTGACTAAAGCAGAAATTATTGCAGCCTTGGGCATAGGTGCATCAGACACCAGCAATCAGGAGGACAACCAGGCTGGCCTTGGAGATGAGCAACTCTCAGAAAATGGGCAGTTCAGCCTTTCCAGAAAGTACTTAACAAATCCATCTGGAGTTAAACAGATTTGAACTGGAGGCCAAACATTTGAAAATAGAATCAGCAGAAAATGAGAAACTGTGACATCTGGAAACTGAGGAGAATGAGAGGCAGTGGCAACACAAAAAGGAGATGCTGACTATTTGCCAGGGTCATGGAGGTAATGGAGAAGGAAATTACTGAACCCCAAAAGCAACAAAGGTCAGTAAATTTCTTCCACAATTTACAGAGGGTGATACTTTTGACAGTTTTATTCATATGTTTGAGAGGGTATGTAAGCAGTATAATATGGATCAAGGGCTCTGGGTATGGTTCCTGACTCCCTTACTCATAGTTCATAAGTTCATACTAAGCTAACTGCCTTTGCAAGCCATTTTAAGCTTAGCCAATTATCCCTTGTGAGACTCAAACCCTGCACCTTGTGTTTGTAAGGCAAACACCTTAGCCATTAAGCCACCATCCCAACCCCTCCATTGTAAAGTTGTAACTTCTATTTCTATATTGTCTGATACTGTTGCTTAGATTATAATACCGGTAAAATTGTCTGTTAGAGTGTTTTAAGTTAACAACTGAAGCTTATAGGAAAACGTTTTGTGAGCATAGACGCAAGGCAGATAAGAGTGTGTGTGAATATATTGCTGAACTAAGCACTTATTTTCATAGGTGGGTGAGTGGGTGTCAGGTCACCACTTTTGAAGGGCAGGCAGACCTTTTGGTGAGAGAACAAGGCCTTGGCACTTTGCCTGAGGACACGAGAATCTGGTTAGCAAATAGAGAATGTAACACAGCAGATGAGTTGGGGAAAAAGGGAGACCTATACCTAGCAAGCAGGGTATCACTGCACAGGAAAGGGATACCCAGTGCTGCTCATGGATCTAAGGGAATCCCTGCTGGGCAGTCTAGACCACCCCAACAGAGTCCACCAGTAGCAGGGAAGTCACTAGTCCAAGTATACATCCAGGACTAAGGAATAAATGTTTTAAATGCAACAGGTGGGGCCATGTAGCATATAGATATCCATGGAGGGAAGGTGGGGAACAAAAGTTGGGAGAGCCAGTAAGTGGGAATGACAGAATGCCAGCAGTAAGTTGTCTGGAGATGACAAGGGTACCAGATTATAACAAGAGGTTATATCCTATCTTAGTAGATTATATCCTATCTTAGTAGATGGGAAAAAGGCCATTGCTAAGATAGACATAGCCTCTAACCTAACTTCTCCTCTGACTTGTGAAACCTGCAGTGGTTAAAGAGGTGCACTACTTGCTTGGGCAGTCTACTCCAGTCAGAGCTTTAGGAGGGACCCCATTCCAAATACTTTTTGGCTAGGGTTCACCTTGACTGGGAGGGTGGAAAAGGAAGCAAGCAAGTAGGTGTGTTTGAGGATATCCCTACAGATGTCCTGATAGGGAATGATTTTGATAATGTAGTAATTTGTGTGCATGCAGTTACACGCACTCAAGCTTGGAGATAAGCATGTGGGTCTGGTAGCCTGGGTGGGACCAAGACAGATCGCACATTTGCAGCCAGGACTGGTAAGGTGGTTACTTCAGGGAGGGAGCTACCCTGTAACTGTGAGAGTGAAGGTGAGCCACAATGTCTTGTGTGTACTGATGTTCCCTTGGACAGAGTGACTGCAAGGGCAGAGGTGAGATGTAGTACCCAGGCTGACAGTAAGGCACTGCTGTCAGAGGATACCAGACTTCCTGTGGAAGGGGAGCTGGGAAGGGTTGCAAAGAGAGAGTTGAAACAGGCTCAGCTCTCAGACCCTACATTACAAGGCCTGAGAGAGGTAGCTAGTGAGGCACCTGATTTTCAAGGGAAGGGGAAATCTGTATACTGGGACAAAGGGTTACTGTATAGAGAGTGGACCCCAAGGGAAGGCTAGAGGGGGGCGAATGCTTCTAGCCATAGCCCATTATATTCCCTTTGCAGGTCATATTGGCATAAAGCATACCAGAATACATATTATGCAAAACTTTTATTGGCCTGGGATTTCCAGAGATGCAACAAGGTGCTGCAAGACTTGTGAGCTGCGACAAAAGGTAGACAAGGCAGGGGACAAGGTCAAAGCTCATTTGATGCCTTTGCCTGTGATTGAGAAGCCATTTCAGAGGATAGCTATGCATATTGTGGGGCCTCTGAGTACTCCAAGTTCCACAGGGAAGAAGTATAGCCTATTGGTAGTAGATTATGTTACCAGATACCTTGAGGGAGTGGCATTGTCCTCCATTGAGGCAGAAACCATGGCAAATGTTTTGTTAGAGATTTTCAGCAGGGTAGGTTTCCCAAAAGAAATATTAACTGACAGGGGTGCCAATTTCATGTCAGACCTACTGGCTTGTCTGTGGAAGCACTGTGGGGTGAAGCATCTAAAGACCACCCCTTACCATCTCCAGACTAATGGTCTTGTTGAGAGGTTAAACTCCACACTCAAGGCCATGCTGCTGGCATTTGCAGACTAGTTTAAGAAGGAGTGGGACAAATATTTGCTCCATCTGTTGTTTGCTTACCAGGAGGTGCCCCAGGAATCCACAGGTTTTTCACCCTTTTAGCTGCTATATGGGCATTGGGTTAGGGGACCTCTAGATTTGATTTGTGATGAGTGTGAGGGTAAGTGTGAATCCCACAAGGAGTCTGTTGTGGCATATATCCTGAATCTCAGGAAAAGGCTTAGGGAATTCATGGGTTTGCCCCAGGAGAACCTGGCAGAAGCCCAATAGCAGAAAAAGGTGTGGTATGACAGGAATGCCCAAGCAAAAGAATATGCTGTAGGGCAGCAGGTTATCGTTCTCATTCCTGTCAGACACAACTAGCTGCAGGCAGCTTGGGAGGGGACCCTTCAAGGTGGTAAGGAAGGTCAGTGATGTTAACTACATGGTAGAACTGCTAGGCAAGAGGCAGGGCCACAAACTGTACCATGTTAACATGATGAAACCTTACTATGATAGGGAAGCCCTGGTGCTATGTATTTGCAGTACAAGGTGTCTGAGGGGGATCCATGGATACAGGGACCCAGCCAGCCAACTCTCCAATTACTATGGTGGAGCCTAGGGTTGCAGACATATGATAGGACTGTGCAGCATTGTACTGGGGTCAGCAATACCAAGGCAGCTGGAATCTCAGGACAGGAAATGGAGTAAGATATTCCCAGACAGGCAACCCTCTCAAGCAACGTTTCTCAAGAGTCACTTAAAAAACTAGCTTGAGTCTTCGGGGTGGGGGTGGGGAGAAATGTCACAAAATGAGACACTGCCAGCCCAGCTATCTGGAATTTTGCAAGTGGTTGTGTGTCATTTCTGAATATCAACATGATTGATATGCCTGTGTTACAAATGTATTAGAACTGTATGTCATATTGTATAGACGTGTGCTGAAGAGATATTTTATACAATATTGTAACTGTTTAACAGGGGAGACTGAAACACAGAAGATTAACTTGCAAAACTTCAGAAGAATGGCTGATATTAAGTTACTTTATAGCTGGGCCAACAAAAAATTCAATTTCAATGCAGCAAGGAGACAGGATGTCTAAAACTAGGAAGCCTTCTGCATTGTCTTGTAAGTGTTTTACTGTTTTATGTCTTCCAGCAGCTGCAAAGATCTAAGAAGGGAGGTCTATATTAGAACATCGAATATTTAGCAGTTTGAATCACTAAAGGTCGACCTTTAGTGATCGAACTGTTAAAACATCGAATGTTCTGAAAAAAAAAATCAAACAACAAAAAAAAAAACGAAACTAACCCCCCATGTGGGGGGTTGACCCCTCACACCCCCCACTACTTAAATATACCAACTCCAAGACCACACTATATTGAAGTAAATGGAAATCTCCCCTTATGGAGATTTCCATTTACCTGTTTGATGTTCTGCAGTTTCGCTATTCTTGTGTCGACAATGTCAGATACGACATTGTCGGCTTTCGAGAATTTAATATAGACCCAAGAAGGGCCCTTGTTTATGGGTTATCGCAGGTAGATGCTAAATGCTACAGCTGCATCAGTGCTAATGTGCCTAGGAACTGATAGTCAGGTGACAAGAAGTCATGTCATGCTGCCAGCTACCCCAGCTGTAATATTTCAAATATTAATTTAAGAAGTCTCTGTGAGGGAGACTGTGCATTCTGTATTTGTCTTTCACCTGACAACAACATCATTTAGAAGATCCATTCACCATACTTGCCTTGCTATGAGTAAGTAAGACTAGGGTACAGTCATTTCTCTTAGATACAGTTAGGAATATAGTGAAGTATAGCTTAGGTGTTTTCTTTGTTTATTTGAGACTGTCCTGCAATGTTGTTTTAAATCTTTCCTGTGATTTTGAGCTCTGATGTCACTGTAATTGTTTACTGAGTATTTTCTTCTTTTATTATTTATTATTAAATATATTTAAACCTTCCAATTGTGTCTGGTCTGTCTAGAGATATTTAAGCTTTTAGAGTACTTGCATATCTATTTGGTGACACTCTGCAGGCCAATCCTAATAACCTTGTTCTTGGGCAAACTACTATTTGGATTAACTGTAACATTACACAGTAAGATTGGATACCCTTTGCTAATGGCCTTAAAGCAGTTGATAAGTACTGGCTGGTGGCAGTGAAAACTACCTTAAAGTCTGGGCAGAAGGGGCATGGCTAGTAAACCTGTGCCAGCCTTTCCCAAGTGTGTGTGTGTGTGTGTGTGTGTGTGTGTGTGTGTGTGTATATATATATATATATATATATATATCAAGCATCAAAGTGTTTGTGTGTATGTCAGCTACTTGGGCAGAGACACGAAGCACTGGTTGGACAGAGAGGGTGCTGGAGGTCTTGACTTGGCTACTCAGCTGCGATCTCAACCCTATAGCTGTGCCAGTGGGGAGTCTTATTGGGGATCTGGAGAAAGGGGTAGAAACCATCCTCAGACTGACTGTGGTCTCTGTGTGCTCTTAAGGGAAATTGCACTTTACTGTGTGTGTACTTGTCATCCTCCCATTGTGTACATCCCCCACTGTTGCAGTGGTGAGGACTGAGGCTTCTTGATTACTGTTGCTAGTGGTGAGGCATCACAGTGACATTAATCAAACCTCCTCGAGGGCAGACTTGTCTCCCAGAGCTCACCATACCTTTGGAACAGACTCCCACTGCATGTCAAACAGAGCACCTCATTGGCCCTCTTCAAATGTAATCAGGATGATGGGATGGGTAACCATAAATTCATCCCGGGGGGTCCCACCTGTGTCCCTTTTGGACATGGGCAATAGCTGCTGATCATGGAAGTTAGGGTACAATTTGGCTGGGCTTTTAAGGAGCTCCCCACTTTGGCAGGTTTTAATTTTTTTTTTTTTTTTGCAGTCGCTTGTTTGGCCAACCACTTGTGTGCCCTAGTTAAAAATCCACCATTCGATGAAGAGTGGCTTTGATAAATAGGTGTTCGATAAATGGCTATTTGCTGAATAGCCATTCGACAAAATGTCATAGACCCAAATAGTAAGAGTAATTGATTTGTAAAAATCAATCCAGTTGGTCAGTACTGACCTTCACTTTAAAAACCCATGTTGAGGAATGTCTACAATGTTCAGACACTTATCTTCATCTGACAAAACACTGCAAATTATGGAGGTAAGACTTACTGGCCTATAATTGCGTGCATTCAAGAGGGTTACTCTTCTTTAGTATTGGTGTGATGTTTGATGTTTTCTATAAATGTAGTATGGCATTATTCTGCAGCAATTTATTAAAAATAATTACTAATATAGGTGACAAAGTGCCTTCCATTTTTTAATCAAAATACTGGTATATTATCAGGGGCGTGGGTTTCCTCCGGGTGCTCTGATTTCCTCCCACATCCCGAAGACATGCTGTAGGTGGATTGGACACTCTAAATTGGCCCTAGGCGTGAGTGTGTGTGCCTGCTGTGGTGACCCCTAACTGGGAAAAGCCGAAACAAGAAGAAGACTAGTATATTATCAGGGCCCTTTGATGTAGTATTTCTAATTCTCTTCAGTGGTGTAGAAATCATAACCTGAGATATTTCAGGGTAACTACAGTATAGACTCAAATTTTTTTTAACAAGTGTTCACTAGTACCTGTATTTTCATTAATACTGTATAAGTGATTATTAAAAATATCCAAAATCTTATCAGTATTAGTAACAACTTTATTATTAAATGCTATTAATGAAGTAGGATTTTTATTTCTTCTAAAGAAATTGATGTAGTTGTAGTAGGCCTTTTTTATTTCTGGTTAAAATAGCTTTGTTTCATACCTTAATGTTTTCCATCTTAAGAAGAGTCTGTGATTGCAGATGCACATCTACATACATGCATACATATAACACACATTCATTGTTTTCCCCACATTCATTTTAACAAGACAAAGTTTTAACTGAAGTTTTACAGGGTTTCCAGATCTTAGATGTTGGGGTGGTGCAATGGTTAGCATTGTCATCTCACAACCAGAGGTTTTCTGGTTCTATTCTCAGCTGGAACACCTTCTGTGCAGACTTTGCATGTCCTCCCTGTGGTCAACTGAATCTTTAAAGACATGCAGGTAGGTGTGTGTGTGTGTGTGTGTGTGTGTGTGTGTGTGTGTGTGTGTGTGTGCGTGTGTGTGTGGGGGAGCTGGAAGGCTGGCAACTCGACACCATAAAAACACAACTTCCAATCAATCTGTGGACCGGATCTGCTGTGGTATCCCCTAACTGAGAAAAGCCGAAAGACTTTGCTGATAAGATCTTAGATGTGATTTGTAAAAGTTCTGAGATAACTGAAATGCCAAACACACCTACAGCGACTTCACCCTCTGCTTCAAAGCACCTAACACATCTGGATATATTCAGTACTAACAACTTCCAAACACCTGACACCTCTAGAGATATTCAATATGTACTAAAAACTTCAAAGCACCTGACACATCTAGAGATATTCAGCACTAACAACTTTAAGGCACCTGACACATCTGGAGATATTCAGTACGAACAACTTCAAAGCACCTGACACATCTGAAGATATTCAGTTCTAACAACTTCAAAGCACCTGACATATCTGGAGATATTCAGTATGTACTAAAAACTTCAAAGCACCTGACACATCTGAAGATATTCAGTTCTAACAACTTCAAAGTACCTGACACATCTGCAGATATTCAGTACTAACAACTTCAAAGCACCTGACACATCTGGAGATATTCAGTACTAACAACTTCAAAGCACCTGACACATCTGGAAATATTCAGTACTAACAACTTCAAAGCACCTGACACATCTGAAGATATTCAGTTCTAACAACTTCAAAGTACCTGACACATCTGCAGATATTCAGTACTAACAACTTCAAAGCACCAGACACATCTGGAGATATTCAGTACTAACAACTACAAAGCACCTGACACATCTGGAGATATTCAGTACTAACAACTTCAAAGCACCTGACACATCTGGAGATATTCAGTACTAACAACTTCAAAGCACCTGACACATCTGGAGATATTCAGTACTAACAACTTCAAAGCACCTGACACATCTGGAGATATTCAGTACTAACAACTTCAAAGCACCAGACACATCTGGAGATATTCAGTACTAACAACTTCAAAGCACCTGACACATCTGGAGATATTCAGTACTAACAACTTCAAAGCACCTGACACATCTGAAGATATTCAGTACTAACAACTTCAAAGCACCAGACACATCTGGAGATATTCAGTACTAACAACTTCAAAGCACCTGACACATCTGGAGATATTCAGTACTAACAACTTCAAAGCACCAGACACATCTGAAGATATTCAGTACTAACAACTTCAAAGCACCAGACACATCTGGAGATATTCAGTACTAACAACTTCAAAGCACCTGACACATCTGGAGATATTCAGGCTGCTCTGCAGCCCTGACACACATCCCTGACAGTTTAAAATGATGCACAAGGAGTTTCATTAGGCAGCTGGATCCAATACGCTAGTGTTAGGAAGCAGGTCTTCTGATTATAGCAAATTAAACATCTAATCAAAAGGTGGTGCAAGGTAAGCTAAGTGTTTGGCATTTAAACACATTACTGGCGGTGGCAGGAGATCCTCATTTTTAAAGCAGCAGTATTACTATTTAAGACTACTCATGGACATTGTAAGCATTTTCAGACAGGTTGGAGGTCAGTCAATGGAGGAGTGTCGGAAGCATTAGTGAGAAGAATAACTTTTATCTTCTTATGTAGCTAAGTAAGGCAGATTCAGAATCCACACTTCCTTTGTTATGGTAGAAACTAGCCAGAGGCACTAGAGCAGTGGAACAGGTCAGATAATGTGTCAGGCACTATACATTATGACAAACAGCCATGTGGGTACCTACCTTATCAACAGCACCTTATCTAATGGGCGTAATGACTACACCACATTCATTGGCAGAAGAGTGATAGTGTGGGTTGTACACCTGACAAGCTAGGCAGCTCCAGTCTATAGTGGGATTTAGGAGATTACTGTGTATCCTGCTAGAGGAGAAATCCTGGAGAAATAGGGAAACAGGCAAGCCTTGGCACAAGTCTGGTAATGGTGCTGGAGGTTTTCTGTAGAAAAAATGCTGACATGAAGATCCAGGTCATCAGAAGTTCAAACGGATTTGATGGCTTAACATGAAACTACATTTTTCCCTGGGTAAGGTCTAAAGAATAGCATTTCAAAGTGGGGACCACTGGCAGAGAATGAAAAAGAGATTATTTTCTGTTTTTGTGACTACAGATTGTGTGTGTGTGTGTGTGTGTGTGTGTGTGTGTGTGTGTGTGTGTGTGTGTGTGTGTGTGTGTGTGTGTGTGTGTGTGCGTGTGTGTCTCAATACACAGGTGAGCGCACGTGTGTGTGTGTTTCTATAAAATGTAAGCTGGGTGCCATTGCACATTTCATCCTCAAAGGGTGAAAAGGAGAGAATTACATAAAACTGTTGGAAGGTCTAGGGCACAGGTCACTTCGGAGTCTGGCCATCTATAGAGTGGCACAAAGTTTTTTTGACAGTGTGCTTTTTTTAAACCCACTAAGCACAATATATTTTTGCAGGTGTGCAGTAGTCTGCATTTTCCAAATGGAGAGGAACTGGAGAAAGAACATGGAAATAAGAAAGTAAAAGAAATAAATAAAGATAGTCATACCTGTAAAGGACAGAATAACACTTTATATGGAAAATAATATCTTCTTTAGGTTTTGTTTATGCTTCTACATCAAAAGTGAATAGATTTCAAGTAATTTACAGAAGGTTATAAGAAATAATTTGTATCTTAAGTAGGATTTGAACTTGTTTTGTGGTTTCCCAACAATTAAGCTATAAGAAGACCTTGCTGCCATTGAAGCTGCTTACATTGTTTATTAGTTTAACCTCCCTTTGTATACTTTAATTTCATTGTACAATAAGCTAGGGTCTGTCATTGCTGTTTTCTGAAGTGTCTTATCTGTATTGTAAAATGATGCAAACATTAATGCCCTTCCTTGTTACCATATACTTCATTCATGAATCTGTTAAAGTATTTATTATGCAGATAAATAGTAATACATTTCCATGAGGTGAGACAGCAATCAGTTGCTGTAAATTATCTTTAAACAGAAATACAGCATGTGTAAAAAGCATGTAAGATTATTACATTTCCACCTAACTTACTTATGCTTAGCATTTATGCTGTCATTATAAAAACTTTTGTAATAATGACAAAGAATATACAGGTCTTCTTTGTTACACTTACAAATAAAAATTCAAGTGTTACATCAGACAATGAGTAGTAAATGCTGCTTCAATCTTAAACAATTGCAAACAGACATAATATAGAATCTCATCAGCAGCCCTCTTGTTTTTTTCTGTACTTATGTGCAGACGCCTCGTATGCATTACGTATGTAAATGTTATCGTGCAAACACTGAGTGACACTCAGCTGATTTATCAGTCGTTTCAAGTCTTCACTTCTCTATATCCCTCTGTTTAGCTATCTCCACTGCGAACTTCATCACCTGTTTACGTTTTTATAAACTTTCTATTAATTTAAAACAAAATAAATTACAGAATATTTAGGAAACATCTTACCTATTTTAGGAAGTAGCCAGCAGAACGCGTGCAGTTAGCAGGTCAAACAGAAGTACTGATAGACTTTTCAGAAAACAAAGAAAACTTCTTGTCTTTTTAGGGAATTCCCTTACCTCCCCCCCTCCCTCTCCCAGAGAAAATAAAAAAAATTAAAAAATTAATGACGACACACTGTCTCTGATGAGGCAAGAAATCTTTGGAAGTTCTCAGCTGCAGGTTTGTGGTACTGACATTGCTATTAATGTTTCCTGTTCTTATCACACTCCTATGTAACTAATTTATTACTTGCCAAATTCTGGCAGAAGAATTCAAAATTGTTTTACTTGTTTGTACTGAAACTTGTATCATGTGATATGGTTGTTGTTTTAAGTTTGAAACTGAATACATACTTATTTTAAAAGCAGTTGCTTTGAAATACAAAAAGGCAAGAAAATCCATCTCTGAATCAAAGGTTTTAGACAGCAAAAAACATTTTTTTTTATTTTGTCACAACATTCTGCATGCGTAATCTATTATCTGGATTAATTCAATGTTCACGGCAGTCCACAAAGAAGTTATAAATTAATTCAGAATAGAAAGATAGATGTGGAAGCTCAGTGGACATGACAAGATATGCAGGTAATGTGGGAGTCACATCTCTCAGTCTCAGTGCACTGAAAATCTTAGCACCAGCTTTTAAGAATCATAGCACTTTCTTATTTTTTCAGGTTTTCAGATACTATGCCTTATTGTTAATTATATGGAATCTCTTTTGTGAAGACTTTGTTCTGCTATTTAACACTGTATGTATACTTAAAAAGGTCTAACTTTATGAAGAAATGTGGCAAATGCAGGTAGAAGAGGAATGCAAAACATAAATGCAAAATCATAGCGCTATGCCTTTAGGCAGTCAAGAGATATGCTGGGGGTTCTCAGTCAGTCTGCCTTTTTCAGTTGCCTATGACACAGCACTTCCTAGTAGGTCATTGTTTAGACAGCTATGTTTCTGAAATCAGCAGTTTTACAACAGCATGGTTTAAAACACATGCAAACCCAAAGAGTATATGAGTTTATGAAAAATACAAATAAGCCAAAATGACTGTACATGTTTCTTTTAAAACAGTTCAGTCACATGATGTTCTTATTTCTCAAACTTATGAGTCCTCTCCCCCAAGTTTGCAGCCACGTTTATGGGTGGTATAGTTGCGTCTTTCCAACAGCTGTAACTTACAGCCTACAGACAGTTTCTTCCATTACTGCTTGTCTAAGATCTTGGGATGTGCTAAAAAGTGACGTGCTTCTACTTGACCTGGCCTTTCTGAGGATTGAGCATGGTTTATTACTTCTTTTTCTTTATAGGTTTATATTTTATGTAAAGTCGAACCATTTACACAATGCTACTTATAAATGTCTTTTTAGCTACATATAAGAGCACCAGCAAAATTATACCATTTTTAGACTTTTTGGGGGGATCCAGCCTGCTGTTTCTCAAACAATTTTTCTAACAATAGTCACTCTGAAGAATTTAATATGTACAGCAGTTGACAGAGAATATGTGCTTTATAAACTGGTAGGGTAAGGGAAAAAATAAATAAGTTGATCATACCTCTCAACTGTACAG
The DNA here is from genome assembly GCF_019279795.1 of Protopterus annectens. NCBI lineage: Eukaryota > Metazoa > Chordata > Ceratodontiformes > Protopteridae > Protopterus > Protopterus annectens. The sequence continues at coordinate 1,171,066,182 of NC_056744.1, read as the reverse complement.
ATTTTAGCAGAATGTCCACAGATTTTGGTCTCATATTTTTTGGTCTGTTTTTCATAAAATTGCGGTTTTCTGGAAAATTAATGGTAAATCATTACAGATTGAAGTTAGAAAATAATGACAGACATTTGAGTTTCAGACTTCATATCCTTCAGAAAATTCATGCTATTGTAAAACCTTATTCCATCAACTTTCTCAGTGTGTAAGGGCAATATTTAAAAATTGTCCCTATTTTTGGACCTTTGTTCCACTTTTATTTATGGCTTTGTCCAGATTTCTTACTCTAAGAGGTTGAGAGGTATGGTTGACATGCATGTAACACTGAAATTAATAACTAGCAGACTCCTTGCCTTTTAACTCCTATGTTTACTCATAAATGATAAAACTAATTGGATTATTATCGTATCCTGACAACCTTTATCATGAAATGTGTGTAATAATGTTTTAGAACTGCAAACCACAGATGATGTAGTAAAGGATAGAAGGCTAGCTACTTGCTTAATTTAATGAATGACTATTAATGAAATGTGTACCACATATTTGTGTTGTCAGCCATTACAAATACTGACAGCATCTTCATTTAGCAATCTATATTCTCTGTGTCTGTGAAGTTGAGAATGTTTTCTTCTCTGCCAAAACTGTTATGCCTTCAATTGAATAAATGACAAATGAAAAGAAGAAACCACAAATTGCCAGTTGCTTTTAACAAACAAACACTGTGTATTTCATGTGGACATAGTATTTTTTTTCTATTTCTAGAGGTCAAGGGGAAAAAGCTATGAGAATTTCTTAAATCTCCTTGTTCAAATTATTTCACTGGGGATTCCATTGTATAAAGCTTGAAGGTTATAAGCATTACACTGTAACATAACATTGTGCTGACTGAAGACTGTTGATGTCTTTTTTTTCCACTCCTACTCTTTCTATGCTCAACTACAGGTTCTGTGGCAGAGCCTAGAACCAAACTTGTTTGAAAATGAAGCATGTCATCAACAATGTCAGCCCTTATGGTAAGGAAACAGTGCAGATCATTGTGTTTTGATTTTTTTTAATTTACTTTTTGTATTACTGCATTATTTTTTCACATTAGCATTAGCAATAACATTATCAGCAGCCTTACCCTAACAATTTCAAAGCAAATGTGAAAAGAAATGGTCAGCTGCATTTTACAACCCCCCCCCCCCAAAAAAAAAACAAAAAAAAAAACAGTAGGGCATGTGCATTTGCATCAGTAGAAGTTGAAGAAAATGCTGGCTAAAACACTCCGGAGCAATGTGACTAGTTACTAAAACAATGAACCATAATTCTGAGCCCGTTAGAAAACATACACAATACAGTGTTCACAGTGATATGTCCTGCAGAAAATAGAAAAAAAGTAACGTTACAATATAATGCATTTCACTAAGGGCTGATAACTCAAGTTGACAGCAAAAGTGCATTTTTTTAAACTGAATGCAGGTATACTACAGTCTACATGTCTCTCTGTTGCACAGGAAAAAAGCTGATTTGTAGTATGAAATGTCACATTTCAAATACAAGAATGACATCTGACAGCAAAAGTCCCTTTTTTAAGTCAGACATGCTGCAGCAGTCAAACTGCAGGTCTCTCCCTCTTGCAGTCTGTACTACAAGAGTTAGAGCACATTTCGCAGGGATTTAGTGTGTTATATATATGCAGCACAGACCTGTAATTCTGCTTTGTGATGTGGATGTGGGCTGGAATTTCCCCACATATCTGTGTGCACTGAAACTTGGATGAAAGCCAGGGGATTTCCAGACTACAAATTATGTTCTCCACCCTTTGTGTTTGGTATCCGTGGAAAGTCCCTAATGCAGTCATTTGAATGTTGACATGTGGGTGTATGTTAAACAGTATATAAATAAAATTAATAAATAAGTAAAATATAGTGTTTTGTGGAAAGTCCCTAATGCAGTCATTTGAATGTTGACTTTGGGTGTATGTTAAACAGAAAACTATGTGAAGTCTATTGAGAGATACTTTCATTCTTCACTGTGATTAATATCTGTACTGAAACATTTTTATTGCACAAAATGTTGACAGAAAATGTTCAGGTGACCTCAGGCTGTCTGAGTCACCCAACTATTGTGTGCAAATCCAGTGGCCATGCACTCCCCCAAAAATATTTAATTTATCTGGTCTTTCCATGCCCGCTTGTATTTACTTGATATAGATTGTTGTACTGCTTCTTGTGGAGAATTTTTTTCCTTGCTTTGTGCCAAATCTTGTTCAGTAATCAAATGATAGTCCTAAATGCAGTGTTTTGAGATGCTTCTGCAATGCAGCATTTACAGAAATATAGAAATACATTCTTTGTTGGCAGTTAAAAACTATGGGCAAATTTAGTGTATGCATTTCTCCCCACCTGTCTGAACAAAAAACGGTCCCAGCAATCACATCAATCATCATATATACTTTTTATACGTTTTGAACTCCCACATTGGGTTTGAATCCTATACTTCAGAAAGGACCCTTCCTGCACTAGTTACCATAACTGTGAAAAAAAGTCCTTATGTTTTCCCTGAGCCATTCATTTTCATACTTCTAGTTTCTTGAAATAACTCTGCTACTTATTTCCATGAGCATCATATATCGTATTGTCTGTCCCCCTTTTCACTTCCTTGGCATAGTCCATTGTCTGGGGTAAGAACCAGTTGTTTGCAAAGTAAGAAGTCATACATGATCACAAAAGACAGAATTTCCCAAGTTCTTTGCTCTCCGGGTGGCTTCTTTGAAATCATGTATCTAATATGTGCCTTAATTTAAGAGTTTAAGTCATAAGTGTGCATTTTAATGAAATGTTAGCTGTTTCTTTTTTGCATCTCTACCTGATGATGATGTAAAGGAACGCAGTCAGAGAAGATAGAAATCCTTGTCAGATGTGAGTTGGGCCATGTGATAAAAAAGACAGAGCACAAGGGCAATTATTTTATACAGAGGACAACACTGATAGTGATTATTAATAATACTCCAAGCCTCCCTTACAAAACGCCTGTAGCAAAGATTGCTAGCTGAAAGATCCAAAGCCTTATGCTCACTCTCACACAAGTAGCTTGCTGGGAAGATTGGGTATGTTGGTGGTAGATCAAGAATGCGGAACCTGAACGTTGCATAGGTTAAGGGAAGAAAAGTGGATTTTGGTAAAAAGGTAGGATATCATAAATAAAAAAGGTGACTAGTAGAGTACTGCGGGGTTCAGTATTCTTCAGTTTGTTTTGATACCTGAGGGAAGGGGCAATGCAGTAGTTCAATGCACTAGTATTCAACACTTCAAGTGCAAACGCTGTAGTGCAAGTCCGTTTTTTTATCTACGAATTCCAGAACTGTAACACCTTAGAGAATTACCCTTACTGTGATCTTGGAGTTAATATTTATACGTAGTAGGGGTGTGGAGTGGGCAAAGGAATGAAGCTCTCCCTGCAAAAAGTTCTTCGATACAGTTGCATCAACTTTTAATTTTTGCTTCTTTGTTTAAAAGTCACACATTTATGTTTACACTTTTGAGTGAAAAACATATAAGCGGTGAACTTTAGACATGCAGCCATCTGATGGAGAAGAAAATAGAATTGATCTGCAACAGTAAGATAAGTATTGCTAACAGAGCCATAACTATGGTGGGGTAAAATGGGTGGCTGCTCTGGGTGCAAGCTCTTAGGAGGCAAAATAGGTAGTTACCCATGGGAGTGAGTTCTGTACTGACATTCTTTTAAGAATCTGTGGTGATGCCATGGCTTCTCAAATGAATGCCAGTACAGCACTCACACAGCTATGGCATGCATAACCTCTTTACAACAGTTTAAGTTTTGTTTTTTGTTCTCAACTTTGCGTGGGAGGGGGTTCCAGTCTGGAAACTGACCAGGAATCAGATGACATAACTACAGCTCTGGTTGCAGTAGGGGTTTGGAAAAAAGTCTATAGATGGATTTGAAAAGAATGAGAAAAAGTGAAGATGGCTAGAAGCTGACATTCATAGCAAATAGATGTAGTCCTACACTTAGGTCATAACAATTTTGGTGTGAAGTATTATCTGGTGAGGAGTGGAGCAGATGGTAAAAGAACAACAAAGGAATTTGGTTATGTTTACCACATCTGGACTAGGCTACCAGCAGCAGCAAGGGGAAGGGATTATGGGGGTAACAGAATACCAAGGTGTAGTCTCAGGAGGTCATACATCAGAAAATAAGTAATGCTTTTGTTCTCTTGGGCCTGAATCAGAAAACATCTTGAGAACTGAGGTAATGCAAGTCTAGGGGTACCCTAGTTATGAATACAAAGAAGAGAAAAGGGCAGGTATTTTATAAGAGTATTAACAGATTTCACTAGGCATCATCTTACACAGGAAGAGAGAAACATAGTTAGGGTGCACAAACTGAAGAGTATGAACAGCTCTTAAATGTTGTAAAACAATATTCTTTTATAGGGTGTGCTGCAGCAGCATAGAAATATCTTCTGGGGAAATTCTGGAATCATAACAGTAATGGAATTCAAGACTGCATTGGACAGCCATAACACAATTCAAGTGACATGTACAAAGAATAAGAAGAATGTAAGTTAACAAAAGAGTCACTACTTCTTCATTAGGCAAAATAATGTGGCACCTAATAAAACTAAGTGGTCCTTGGCTGCAACCATACTCAGTATTTCTATTTTTCCTTGCTAAACTAAGAACATCAGATGATGCTGTATGCTTGCTCTTTGCCTTCTGTAACTCAAACCTTCTCATCTCAGAAGACTGTTTAATATGTATTACATAGACTGCTGCCTTTTTACCTAATCTTTTTCTCCCTAGTAACTTTGTGGCCAATAACCAGCTTATTCAGTGCCCCCTTCATCTTCTCCATGTTTGCCCCCAGACCAGACAACCAGTGGCAGAAATTAATTCCCCTCAGACCAAGGAACTACACTGAATGACTCTGGTAGTAATATCTTCAGCATTTTTTCACTGAATTTCACTGAATCAGTGAATTTCACTGAATACAGATCATGAAAGCGAGGCCTCACGATCCTTCTGGCTTTTTGGGTTTTAAGCAGGAGGTGTCAGAAAAGTTACCACAGGGATAACTGGCTTGTGGTGGCCAAGTGTTCATAGCAATGTCGCTTTTTGATCCTTTGATGTCGGCACTTCCTATCGTTGTGAAGCAGAATTCACCAAGCATTGGATTGTTCACCCACTAATAGGGAATTTGAACTGGGGTTAGACCGTCATGAGACAGGTTCGTTTTACCCTACTGATGTCATGTTGTTGTGATAGTAATCCTGCTCAGTACAAGAGGAACCGCAGGTTCAGACATTTGGTGTATGTGCTTGGCTGAGGAGCCAATGGTGCAAAGCTACCATCTGTGGGATTATGACTGAATGCCTATAAATCAGAATCCCACCTAAACATAATGATACCGCAGCATCATGGATCTCCAGTTGGCCAGGGATAGCTGGCCACAAGGTCGGCGAGGAGCGCTGTTCATCACTGGGTCAGAGCACGGACGGAAGGGGACCACCTCTCTCCAGCTGTGCACTGCATGTTCATGAGGAACCGGGTGCTAAATCACCTTAGTAGCCTAAATGAGGAGGTATTCCACAATGCAATCCATTGACTCATGTCTACCCTCATATATGCCTATCTTAGATAAAGTGCACAAACACTGCTTTGTGGAAGCTCTTCCTTGTCCCTTTGTGCTACCTTGCTGCAACACCCAGCCTGCACTGGGTGTTAGTGTCACTGCAAACTGAGCCACTTCTTTCCCTAAGGATGAGTGACACAGACAGTGCTAACCACTAACTTCCATGGTCTCCAACCAGCTCATATGAGCCCACTTCACCAATCAGTGTCTGATAGTCTGAGTTGTGGTATGGGCTTTGTCTCTTTGCACCATGCCATTTCAAGCGGTTTGGATAACAGAGGCAGGAGAGGGACTGGGTGGAAGTTTTTTTTAAAGAAGCCAAACCTCCATTTTTTATGTAGAGAGAAAACTGTGGTAACTTACCTTAGTAGAAAACTGTGGTAACTTACCTTAGTAGAAAACTGTGGTAACTTACCTTAGTAGAAAACTGTGGTAACTTACCTTAGTGCTGATTACCTTGGATGCAAGTTGTAAGTGAAAGGATGAAGATACAAAGATTACAAACTATGATGTGATAAACGATAGAGTTATAAAAACAGACTGGGATCCTCAAGATACAATCAGTACATTGTATGATATTATTAACTTTTGTGTACATGAACACATAGAGGTAAAATATAAACGTAAAGGAAAATTCAGCAACAACAAAATTGTTTTAATCAAAAAATTAATAAGATGCACAACAGTGGCATACTGATTAGGAATGCTGCTTCTGAGTGCTTAATTCTCCAGTGTGGTTTACAGCTAAGATGTCCTCTGTGAATTTGCACTTCCTGTGCCTGAATGGGTTTTTGCTGATTGTCCTGGATTCCTCCACATTCAGGAGGTGTAGGTGAATTTGTGATCTTTCAAAAGTGCCTGTAGGTGTAATGCGTTCTGTGTGAGTGAGCAAGTGTGTGTTGGGAGGGATCATGCTAACTTACTGAAAAGCAATATGCTAAAAACCATAATACTGAATGTACAGTGTTGAAATGTCAAACTGTTATAATGTTGAAATCAAAAAGCCCAATCCCCTACATGTGTAAAGAGCAGTACCCCCCCCCCCACACACACACACACACAAGCAGGAACCATATTAGCATTTTATTCTGAATTTCACTAACAGGAGAATTATATTGTTTGTTGACTGTGGGGGAACTGAATATTATCAAATCCCTGTTTGGCTGACGTGTACAGCTAACAAAGTTTGGTCAACTATATAGATGATGGTTAACAGGTATGTGAGATCGCACATTTTTTGGGGTTGGGAAATATGCCCTTTCCAGACATTGTATGATTTCTGATTTAGTATATATAATTTGCAAGAGGTCTAGGAAGGTGCAGGGGTGCTTCCTCCCTCCATAAAACAATGCTGAATTTTATTTTTTAAATTTTAATGTTTTACACACTCCAAGATTGTTGCTTGGCACATGCTTAGAAGCTTGTTGATGTTCATGTTGTCAACCTTTTGTCTAGTACAGTACGACGTCTAGTACAGGACCCAAAAACTTATGCGGAAACATCTCCTCGTAAGCGCAGTGATAAAAGTAACTAATTGTATCTGATGAAGTCTCTTCAACTTATTTAAAAAGGAGATGAAAGCGCTTATACATTTGGATATTCTACAATTTTAACCTTGGATTACAATAACATTTTGGTGTGTTCATATAAACATTTGCCTGCTCCATTCTACTTTGTGATTGACTAGTGATTTCTGTTTGTTCACCTTTTTCATAGATTTGACAGTAGAAGATCTGCCTTATTAACTACTTTTATTCCTTTTTGAATAAACAATGAGATACAGAACACTGTACATGAGTTTAAGAAAAACAAAGGAAATTCTAAATTGGGTATTGTTAGAACAATCCCTTTTGTTTATTTATATGTTTTAAGCAAGAGATCCTGACTGTGAATAAACTATTTTCAGCAAATATCCAAAGAGCAAATCCCCAGAGAGAAAATTACTAAGTATTAAAAGCATCCAAGTGACAGTCCAGTAACAGCAAATAAAATAGCAGAAAACACGTTTTAGAAGAACTTGTATCATGCATAGTGAAGAGATGTATATTTTTGTGACCACTGAAGAGAAAGCTCAGTCACTAAAACAACTGAAACTTAAGTGTCTGTGTTTAGAGAAGGTTAGCTGAGCAAACCTTACCTAATGATGTATTCATTCATGTGCTAGGCAAACAAAGACATATGCTAGGCAAACAAAGGATATTATGCATATCTCCAGCTCTTATAACTGTCACCTGCTAATGGATTTCTAACTAAATGATAAGTTTTGGTAGGATGACCAGTGGCCATTCAAGTATGGAGAACTAAGCTGAAATTAGATTAGTAAAATTATTACAGGCATACAACAGGAAAGCTCTAGTAGTTGTGAGGTATGCATAATCTGTCATAAAGGGCCTAATCCTGCCAAAAAGTTTTAAATTTGATTTGTTCATAAAACAGGCATTTTAACATGATGATGACTTTTTATCTTTTAATTAAATGTTTGGAGGTAGAGGACCAAATATTGCTAGGGTTAAACCTATGACCTTTGTTTTAATCACATTAAAACAAAGCCTAGATTCTACTGCTAGATCTGCACCGTAGTAAAACTTTCCAGATACTACCAAACCAACTGTACACCAAATAAAACAAAAAACAACCAGCCAGTGCACCACACAAATTGTTTAATATTTCTCTAACGTCTCGGCTGACAAAGCCTTCAAGGACTAAAAATGTTAAAAAACCACCTGCCATATATATAGCCACACTAATTACATAATTAACACGCTATTAATCATACAATTTTATAAAAAAAACTCCAGTTACACTCCCAGCTTAACCCATTTGAAACCAGTGTTAAATTTCAAAGTATACAAAGATTCATTGTATAACAATTTATTTTTAACAAGGACACTCTCACACTGACCAACACTAACCTTTTCTAAAATTGTATCTTTTAAGCCTACAACTTCTCCCTTATGAAACTTATTTATTGAAGTGTTCAGCTATAGAGCTTTCCTTTCTACCATTGCTAATGCCTGTATATGTTCCAATAATCTGACCTTAAAAGATCTCTTACTTTCTCACACATAGAACTTATTACAGGGACATTTTAAGGCGTATATAATGCCATTTGTATCACATCCATACAGTCCTTATGCCTTAAATCTAATACCATTCATTTTTGAAAAGCTTCTAACTGTATACTTACAGCCCTTGCACTTCCCACAGGGTACAGTTCCATTTTGTATCATAGTTACAGGGATTGAAACTGGGGGAATAACAACTTTTCCATGGACTAAAAAATCCTTGATATTTCTTCCTGTCTTGTAAGAAACCATAGGGACTCAACCTACCCACTCAGAAAAATCTCTTAGGGACATCAAATAGCCCCAATAGAACTTCACCAACTCAATTAACTTGGAACTTAACACTGTATGTAAACAAAATACATCCTGTCTGTCCCCCTATGTGTTATTTTTGTGTTTGCATCCATACTTTCCCATTCTTTCGGCTTTTCTCCATGTGTTCCCTCAGAAACATATCCCAACACTCATCCAATGTTTGTCTGTTATAACCTCCATCAATAAACATCTTCCATGTTCTTTCTATTTCTATCTTAAAATCAATATCATTGTTACATAGTCTTCGCACTCTTAAAAACTCTCCATATGGTAAGCCTGTAGGGTATGGGGTGGATGGCAACTTTATCCATGTAAATATTGGACTCCATCCTTAAATTTCCTATGTACTGTTGTTCTGATATAACTACCATCACTTATATCTACTACCACATCTATGAATGAAACCCTTTTACTAACTTTCAACCCATCAAACTGTAAATTAAACCTATTATGTTGTAATTGAAATACAAAATCACTCACTGAATCTTGACCCCCTTCACACAAGAAAGTCAAATCATCAATGAATCTATAATATTTTATAACATGTTGTTGATATACTTACATAATTCAGAATTTTTCTACTTCAAACAAACCCCATACATAGGTTGGCATAGATGGGGCAAATGCTGTCCCCATTGCCAATCCCCATTAAATTCAAAGTAGTTATTATTTAAACAAAAAGATATTAATTCCATAACATAGTCAGCTACTAGGCTAACTCACAGAAAAAATCTTGGGGCTTCCATCCCAAAATTATGATGCATACTAGTGTACAAGCTCTTGACATCCAACATGACCCAATACATTTCCTGGGTCCATTGGATGTCGTGGATCATTCCTAGAAAATCAAACACATCCTTTATATGCGATGGTAAGATGAGTTCATTCGGCAGTAAGTATCAATGTAAAAAATGACACATTTTATATAAAAAATAATTTTTACCTGAAACTATATGGCGACCGGGGGGAGGTTCATTAAGTCTGTACAAGCATCAGGGACATCCAAAACATAAACGCAAGCAAACTCCACCCCCCAACACAACCCAAATGACACATAGCCCATAAACTCAGTGTGCCACTCAACCACAGCCCATAAGGCATAACAACGTACCCAACACTTTAGTCATAGGTGACTCTATAGTCAGGCACACTGATGTTCAACTCACTAGACTAAACAAGGAGAAAGTTACTGTCAGCTGCCTGTCAGGTGCCAGGATCCGCCACATAACGCATGCACTCAGGTCACTCCACAATAAGTAGAAATATGACACTGTCATTGTCCATGTTGGTGTGAATGACCTGAGACGTACCTTCCTGGACTACATGAAAAGAGACATGGAGGAGCTCTCCGATCTTGTATCCCAGGCAGGTATGACCCTAACCCTGAGTAGCATCCTGCCATCACCCAGAATGATACCACAGTACAAGGACAAAATGATTGACTTCAACAATTGGCTAAGCTTCTGGTGTCATTCTAAGGGGATCCAGTATTTGTCTGCCTGGGACGACATGATCGACAGTCCACGATGCTTTGCCAGAGATGGCCTGCACCTGTCGCCCTCAGGATTCTGGATACTGGCTAAGACTCTTGCCACCCCTATAGTCCCTTTTTTAGGCAAGGTTCAAATGACAAATTCACCACCATAACCGGTACAAGCAAGCAAAATCTGAGGGTAATACTACTCAATGCTAGAAGTCTAAACCTCAAAATGCACTCACTCGAGGCACTCCATAAAATGGAGAACATTGACATCTGTGCAGTGACAGAGACCTGGTTCAAAGCTCCAGACAGCACCCCTGCATTACCAGGCTTCAATTCATACCACACCTTTTGGCCACCTAACCCAGAAAAAAGCACTAAAGGTGGAGGCATGTCCATATTCATTAAGTATATCCACACCTCCATGCTAGTTGCACAGCCTAATGCATCCGAGATTATCCGAGTGCAACTAACTCTGGGCAAGACCGCAATCCAAATTGTAGCTTGCTACAGACCCCCTACCATGCCCCAGGATTCACACTCCTCATTTCTTGATACACTGGAAAGTATTAGGGTACAACCCAACACCCTAATAATGGGCGATTTCAACTACCCCACCATTAACTGGGAAAACTACTCATGTACCAACTCTTTTGCTCAACGTTTTCTAGAATTCATAAATTCCAATGCCTTGGATCAACTTATTCCCACCCTCACCAGGGGCAGCAATATCTTAGACCTGGTCATCACCAACATGGGAAACCGGTGTTCCACACCAGAGGTCAATTCCTCATTGGTCAGATCCGACCACAAGCTAATCAGCCTAGACATCCACATCCCACCCCCAGCCCCAATTAGGGAAACCATTGTAAAAAACTTCTCAAAAGCCAACTTCACACTTCTTAAGACAGATGTGGCAAACTTCATGACACCCATGCAGACGGACAATAGAGGTATGACTGCCGAATCCTACACAAATGCACTTTATAAGCACTTACACGAGTGCATGGATCATGCTATCCCTAATAGAACCAAGATATTATCCTCCAAAAAAGGAAGCCAATCTGGTGGTCCTCTGCCATAAACAAGCTCTACAACAGAAGAAAGAAACTGTTGCAAAAAAAGAGTAAAATCCCATGACTGGAGGAACTCCCTGGTCAACCTCAGTAAGAAGCTGAGATCCCTCATAAAATCTTCCAAAGTTAGTTACGGAAACAAAATTGCCACTGACTCTAAAGACAACCACAAAGCATTCTATAGCTATGTCAAGAATCTAAATGGGAACACTCAGATCTGCTCTGAGTTACAGCATAATGGCACTAAATATACAGAACCAACTGATATTGCCAACATCCTAGCAGATAGGTTCAGTGCTAACTTTACCCCCCCTCACCCCTAGAGGGCCCATCTCTATACCAGAAGAATGCAAAGTTCCTATAATCACGGCTGCACAGGTAAAAAACACACTCTCCAAAGCCAAGAACACAGCATCCATGGGACCTGACAATATCCCAGGCTGCATTCTACATGAACTACAGAATGAACTGGCACCCTACCTAAGTACCATGTTCAATCATAGCCTCACCTCAGGCTTTGTACCCACTGAATGGCGCACCGCGACAGTTATCCCACTCCACAAAGGGGGAGCCACGACGGACCCCGGGAACTTCCGCCCCATTAGCCTGACGAGCTTGGTCTGCAAGGCCATGGAACGTATCATCATGGAACTCATAAACAAAGACATTGGTAATCTCCAAACTCTGGACCCTACTCAGTTTGGATTTGTAAAAGGCAGATCATGTCTCCTAAACCTGATTGACTTCTTTGAAGCAGTCACCAAAGCCATAGATGATGGTAAAATGGTTCACACAGCTTATCTAGATCTCGCCAAGGCTTTCGACACCATCCCCCACTCTGGAATTATAGATAAGCTCACTAAACTAGGTATAAATCCCTATGTCATAAGATGGGTTGCCAACTGGCTCACAGACAGAACCCACACTGTGAAAGTAGCAGATTCCAAATCCGACATCAGACCAGTGACAAGTGGAGTACCACAGGGTTCAGTCCTGGGTCCTCTCCTGTTTGGTATCTACTTCTCTGAAGTGCAGGCCAACACAGAAGGTATTTGGCTAACAAAGTTTACAGATGACTGCAAACTAGGAGCCATAATCGAAACTCCTAACGATGTGGACAAACTACAAAAGGGCCTCACTGAGACAGATACCTAGTGTCAAAGCCATGGCCTGAAGCTCAATGCCAAAAAGTGTATTGTCATTCCCTTTGGTAAAAACTCTGTACCCATGAACTACCACATAGCTGGTAGTCTACTTAATGCCGAAAATGTGATAAGAGACCTTGAGACACAGGTGGACAGTAGTCTCTCCTTTGATAATCACATCGCCACAGTGGTCAGGAAATCCTTCTACGTGGCTCATCTCATCACAAAAGGATTCTCATCCAGAAAAAAAGAGGTCATTGTTCCCTCTACTCATCACTCATTAGACCCATTATAGAGTACAACGCCCCTTTTGGTATGTACCTCACAAGACATCTACAACAACTGGAAAGACCACAGAAATACCACACAAAGAGGATTACTGGCCTCAAACAGATGCCCTATGCAGACCGTCTGAAAAAAATACAGCTTTACTCCATCGCATATCGCCTACTCAGGGGCGATCTCTGCCTAACATACAAAGCTATGTCAAACCCAGAGCTGTTGGACATGCTCCACTTAAAGAAATCCCAGTCCCTCCGAGCTACATGCTCTAGGGACCTTAACCTTGTCACCACAATAAACAGAACTTGCTGGAGGGATAGATTCCTGTCCCAGAGACTTCCCATACCCTGGAACAGACTGCCTATCTATGTCAAACAGAGCTCCTCATTAGCGCTCTTCAAGAAAAATCTTGATGATTGGATGGGAAATGGGAAATTCACCCTGGGGATCACTTCTGTGGCTCTGCTCGACAGGGGCATAGGAAAATAATTTTCTTGGGTGGCGAAAGCCAGGGTACATTTTTTGGCTAGGCTTGTATGGTCCCTAGGGCCGATAGCCTAGTACCTACCTATGAACCTATGTACCTTTAGCAAACAATAAAAATATGCCATAGTGCAACCATCGGGTCTATATTACAAGATTGAATGCTTAGGTGATCAAACACCTAAACATCGAACTTGCAATATCAAAAGTAAAAAACAGCGAACGGCTGATTTAGTGCAGGGAAAGGTTTCCCTTGGCCATTTACCAGATTTTGCCATTTTATGTAGTGTACAGTGATCTCATAATTGGTATATTTAGTTAAGGGGGTGTGGGGGGCACAGCCCCCCATGTCGGGGGTGTGTGGGGTGCAAAGCCCCCCACTTAGTTTGGGTGTAAAGTTATTTTTTTTCCATGGCCAACTGACGTGTTTTTCTGTGCTGTTCAATATTTTTGGGTTCGCTATTACAAGTTCGATGTTTAGGTGTTCGATCACCTAAGCATTCGATCTTGTAATATAGAGGCCAACCATCATGATTACATTTTTTCTCAATATCTTCTTTTGAAAAATACCCCAGCCTTAAACCCTTGTTTAATAATCACATTCTCTTAAAGCTTCCATATAGACTGAAAAATCCACTTTACTATAAACTTCCTCGTCTGTCAAATGCTTATAACACATATCTAAATATTGCAAATAATGCATTATAACTAACTTGTTCCCTTTATCCGCAGGTGTGAATATTAACTCCCTTTATGTACCTAAAAACTGCAATGCTTTCTAGTTATTTTTGGTCAAATTGTAACTAACATCCTTCATTTGTCTCCTAAACTGCAAAAACTCTTGTTCAACTGCAAAATCTAACATTGTAGGGAACTGTTGCACCCCTTCATGAAGAAAAGGCGGTATAAAAGTACTCTTCCATTCAAAATGACTATTGTCCAACAAATGATAAGCATTAGGTTCCACATCAGAATGACATGAATAAAAACTTGCATCACTACTCTCGCTATCACTATTAAAATATACATTATCACATCTCTTATTTTGACAAATACAATTAAACTAAATGGATTGTCACAGCGCTTACTTCTATCTTCCTCTCATTTTTTCCAGAACCTGGATATCCCTTCTAATCTGTTCACAGCAGCATCCACATTCTCCCGGGGGGTTAAATGTTCTCCAGATTGAACCAGAATACTATCCAGAGAATGTTGTGTATTTTCCATTCCCGTTTCACTAAAGATGTGTGGCAGGTTAAGGTTAGGGTCACTGTCACTGGCCATAAGTACAAGATGTACTATCCAGACACTACCAAACTAACTGTAGACCAAATAAAACAACAAACAACCAGCCAGTGCACCACACAAATTGTTTAATATTTCTCTAATGTTTCAGCTAAAAAGCCTTCAATAAGTAAAAATGTTAAAAAAATCACCTGCCATATATATCCACACTAATTACGTAACACTCTGTTAATCAAACAATTGTAAACCATAGTAAAACTAATCTGGAAATGTAAAGAAACCCTGGAGGCAGCTTGACACAGACTAGAAAAGAGATGAATCACAAGCAATTTCTATTAGTTTGCCTGGATCACAGCATACAGATGTATTACTGACAAATACTGTGAAAAGGAGAGCTCCAACTAAAGATCGCTGGGAACAAGTAGAGGAATCATTTAAGATGGTGAGGTTGTGTCATTTAAGTGAATGGCTTGGGATCTACTCCAAAGTTAGCTGAAGAACCAGTTGACAGACTGGAAAAAGAGACTGCAGATAGAGAGCTGGTTCTGGAGGCCATGATGGTATACTGTATCAAAAGTTTTAGAAAGATCTGGAAAACATTATACCAGTATATATACCCTACGTTACATTACATCAGCAATACTTCATAATGTCCAGGAGAGTTGTCTCTGTTCCATGTGTTAGATATTGGAATTTTAGTTTATCTAAGATGCTTTAGAGGTGCCAATGTATCTACTTTCCAATTAGCTTTGTTAAGGGGAAGAGAAGTCTTAGAGTTCAGAAACTAAATAGAACATTAGAGAAGCATCCTTTATGGTTGGGAACAGTTATGGGTGAATTTTCAGAACTTAGGTACATATGAGGTATTTATGAAATATTTTATGAGTAGAGCTTTGGAGTATTCAATAGCCTTTGTGGTGCGATTTTAGTATTAAGGAGAAAGATTCTCTTTTGAGAAGGAAGATGACTTGACCTTCTTAATCAGCTTCCAGAATGAGGAGGAGGGAACAGGTCTAAGACTGAGAGGAGTGGACTGATGTATCATCAGATGAAGTAGAGGACGCAGTAGCAGGTAGACCAGATCTGGCAAAAAAAAAGTAAAAATAAAAAAGAATTGGGCTGAATTGCTTGGCTACTTCTTAAGGAGTACCATGTGGGATATAAGTTGGAGATATGTATGACTTGCAAGAATTCACTAGTATTGTAATAATACTCTAGAATTGCATGGTACTGTAACATTTTACACATTTTAGGGATCAGAAGATTTTTTTTTCTGCTGCTTAATTGCATGGATTGGCATGAATTTGACTATATTGCACAGTTCTTTCTATTGGGACAGATAGGTGAGGACTTTTTGGTATTAACAAAGCCTGCAAAGGTGATTAACTGGGAGTGTTATGATAGTAATAACCCCCCCCCCCCAGAAGTGATACTCACTTGGCATAATATAACTGTCAGAAATGACGCATGGTAGATTTTCCCCATTGTGTTTAGTTTTCTAAGACATGTCATACTATTAAGTACGGTTAGAGAAGGTTTATTAATATATTCCACAGATGAGTCAAAGTGAAGGAGCTAGGACTGAGCAGCTGATCTGTTTTAGGACACAAATAAAGTATGTTGGTTGAAACTTACTGATATTTATAGAGCAGTTAGAGTGATGCTGCTTTAATTTTGTTCTGCAACCTGAAACCAAAAGAGGGAAGTCATTTATAATTATTTCAGCCAGTACGTCAGTCAATGCACTGTCACCTGCACTGAGCAATAATATTTAGACAAGTGTATTTTATTCAAGAGTTTGTTTACGATGTTTTAATGGCAAGTGATTTAAGTTATGCAAGGCCCATAGCACTACACAAATAAGATGTATAAAAGGTTCATCTTGAGATTTTCATTGCACACTAAAGTATCCCATAACTATTATTTCATATGAGTAAAGCCAAGAGAGAATAGCCACTAACGGTCTCCTTTCTTTGGTGATATGTACTAGCCGCGGCAACTCATTTTTAGAGAGAGACTGCATTAATAGATATGAGGAAGCATCCCTTCTGCTGGTGAAGAAAGCTTGTTGAGGAAGCTGAGAATAAGTTAACATCTCAGAGTAAATAATGGCCACTCCTCCAGTACCTAATGCAACCTTATATAACCTTGTGTAACCTTATGCAACATTACATAACCTTATTAACACAATGTATGTAACTTTATGCAGTCTGTCATGATTGAATATGCTGTGCCCTGGAGGAATACATTTAGACAGCAAAGGTCTGTCAAGGGAGACACTACGCTAGTATCAAACAGTGCTATTTAAGTGGCAGAGACATGCCAGTATAGGGACTTAGAGACAGCCTTCTTAGAAGTTTAAGTGTACCAGCAGCCAGCACACTGAAAATAAGAGAAGTTAGGGAGTGTAATGACAGTGGGCAGAGCAAAAGTCTTGGGACTGGTAGGAGAATGGAGGGGGGAGTGGTCGACAGATCAGCTCTATGAAAGGAACAAGCTGCATTTTAGTACACAGAGATGAGTTGAAGATGTACATCTTAATTGTAGCATATACTGAAGAAAAATCACATTGTTCCCTCGTAATGTTTTAAAAAATCACAAGGACGTTTACTGCAAGCAGAAATACAGGTGAGGAGCACAAGTACTGTAAATTCCCATTTTTTTGTAATAAAATTACTCCATTTTGTTACAGAGTGACTACACTTTACTAATGAAATTGTTTGAGCTGTCAATACACCATTTTCTTACTGGTTTACTTAAAACACACACAAATTAGGATCCAGCTGTAGGAAGGACACCACTGACTCTGTGTTGATAAGTGTTTTCTTTCCTGTATTAGACTTGTTTGAACTTCCCCCTTATAGCACTAAAAAGAACCTATCAGGTTTTGTGATTAATTAATTAAAAATCTCAGCATTCAAAGGGCCTCATTTAAAGAGAAATTTCCCTTTTCCCAAAACACTTAATGT